>NC_061854.1:24929743-24934743 GCF_019202785.1 Penaeus chinensis
TTACTTACCTCCTTGAAGTAATACAGATGTTCCGTTCGTAAAGGATGATGTCAGATTGAAGAATCAATTGCGCATTACTCTACTGCCAGGGAGCCGTACGGGAACTGTACGCGTATCTCAGGGGTACCAACCTTTCCAAACCCAGCCTTTTCGTTGTAGCTGAGGACGATTTTTGATACAATACGAAAATGTATGGTACTGATTATTTTGAGGGTTAGAACCAACCTTTCCAAACCTAACCTTTTCGTTTAAGTTAATGATGATTTTTGCTACAATACGAAACGATATGTTACTGTTTATTTTGAGGGTTGCAATATAGTTGAAAAATAAAATATATCAGTTAGAATTTCCTATCTTATCGCGATTACTGGAAAATGTTTAGGTAACAACTTCCTCGTATTGTAATATTGTTTCACATCACCACAATACAAACTCATTTGAAAGCTTTACATTAATTATGTCATATTAACCGATTATACTGTCTAACTAGATAAGAATTTACATTGTGTACAAAGCACACAAACAAATATAATATATATTATTTATATATATACATGTAATATGTATTATCTATATATATACGTATATATATAGAGAGAGAGAGATATATATATAGAGATATATATATATAATATGATATAAGATATACATATATGTATATAATATATATCTACATAATATAAATATATATATATTTATATAATATATATCTATATAATATATAGATATATATAATATATCTATATAATATATATCTATATAATATATATAAATACTATATATATAATGTATATATTATATGTATCATATTATATATAAATATATATAATTATATTACATATATATACTGTATGTATATTTTATATATAATATAAATCATATATATATATATATATACATAAATATATATATATATATATATATATTTATTTATATATATACATATGTGTATATATACATATATATATAATATTTATAGATAAATATTTTATATATATATATATATTAAATGTATTATAAATATTTATTGTATATACATATAGTCTATTATATTATATATATATATATATATATATTTAATATATATATTTTATATACATATATATTATACATATGCATATGATATATATATATTATATATAATATATAACATATCATCATCATCATCATTTTGGGGCTAACGCCAGCAGGGGCGCATAGCCGCATCCACCTTTTGTTTCCACCTGCGAGGGTCCCTCATGGCGAGCCGCCAGGCAGGGGCCCGACACATCTCTAGTTTCTCACGACAGGTTTGATCGATCTGCCCAAGCCACGACCTTCTCAGTCGTCCCACAGGCCTCCTCCATCCAGGGTTGTCTCGGACAGAGACAACCTGATGGGCAGGATCATCCTGTGGGGGTCGAGCCAAGTGGCCATATAGCCTGAGTTGGCGATCACGGATTGTGCACGTAACAGGTCCTGTACCGGTCTCACGGTGCAGCCGTTGGTTGGACACATGGTCCCGCCAACTGTACCTCATGATCCGGCGCAAGGATTTGCTACAAAAGGCATCAAGACGAGATTCCAGAGCACAAGATAGTGTCCAAGTTTCACTACCATAGAGTAAAACTTGGTCCTTTTGCACAGGTACCGGCATCTCCAAATACTCTTGTTGAGAGATTTCATGACCCCTGCTGTCAGGCCAAACCGTCAACTGACTTCTTGGTCTGACAGCTGCGAGCAGCCCACGTCCGAATTCACGACGGCGCTCTATAATGATTCAAAGCGCCAGGATGCGGTCTATTGTGGACTTACCAGGAGTGAAACCAGATTGCTCCTGACTCTGCTGTCTCAACAGGCGGACCCTGATACGTCTCAGTAAGATGTGCGCGAGTACCTTGCCTGGTACATTGAATAGTGTAATGCCTCGGTGATTGCTGCAGTCCCACCGATCCCCTTTCCCCTTCCAGAGAGGGATGACCACACCCCTCAGCAGATCAGGGGGAAAGGTACCAGTCTGCCAGATGACAGACAGGACTGCATGCAAGCCCCTTGCCATAGGTTCTCCACCAGCCTTTAACAATTCGGCTGGGATGCCACAAACACCTGCTGCTTAACCACTCTTCAGCTTGAAGATCGCCCCGCTGATTTCGGTCAGGGAGGGTGGATCCTCGCTGATGGGTGGATCTGGCAGAGGAGTCTCAACATTACCCACGTCAATGTTAACTGTTGGTGGATCAACCTTATACAACTGCTCAAAATACTGAGCCCAACGCACACACCCCATCAGGATCTGAGATTATCTGGCCACTTGCTGAACGGACTGCAGTCGTCTGTGAGGAGGGCTTGGAGTTCAGCTTTCTCAGAGCTTGGTAGGCAGGACGAAGGTCATTTACAAGGAAATGGCTTTCGACCTCCTCTGCAAGACTACTGATAAACTGTTCCTTATCCCTTCTCAACAGTGACCTAGTCCTGTGCACCAGAGAGCGGTGCAAGTTTCGATCCCCTGACAGTCGAGCCGCACGACAAGCATCTGTGGCTTCCATTGTCTCCTGCGAGATGGAATTCTGTCTTGTACTTGGGCGTTCACCAATGGATTCCTGAGCTGCATCAAGCGTTTCACGCTTGAAGGTATCCCACATAAGAACAGGGTCTGTCAGGCCCTCGAGTGCTGTGAGACGACCAGAGATAGCCTCGGCAAACCCCCGGGTACACTCGTCCTCCCTCAATCTGTCCAAATGAAACACCCTAGGGTGTTCATTTGGGCGACGGGGGGTTTTAAAGTGGACCCGGAGAGTAGCCACAACTAATCTATGATCAGTTCCACAGAACTCAGCGCTTCAATACACCTTGCAGTTCTGGAGGATCCTCCGTCGAGTGCTAACAAGGATGTGGTCGATCTCTTTGGCCACTCTACCCGTACCGCTGTACCAAGTCCAACGATGCGGGTCAGAACGCTGATACCAGGAGCCAGAAATCCTCAATTTCTGGGACCTAGCAAAGTCACGGAAAAGGAGGCTATTCTCGCTGCCAGCATCAGCTCCTGAGCCATGAGGACCGACAGACATCTCGTAGCCAGCTCGATCACAGCCGGATACCGCATTGAAGTCGCCCAGAACAATACGAATATCTCGCCGAGGACATCTGTCTGCGACAGATGCAAGTTTGGTGTAAAACATCTCTTTCACCTCAAGTTTATATACATCCGTAGGAGCGTATACAGCAACAAGAGACATGAAGCCAAATGAAAGCTTCAGTCTCAATACCATGATACGCTCATCGACTGGAGTGACCTCAACTACCAAGGGTTGAAGTCTGCTGGAGATGGCTATGGCTACTCCCTGGAGATGGTGGTCAAACGCCGCCTCAAGAAGGTGTTTGACACGGTGCATCGCGAATCTCTCTGGGAGATCCTGAGACTAAGAGGAATTCCAACAAGGATTATTGGACTAATAGCAAACCTGTATACAGGCACTGAAAGTGCTGTAAAGTGTGGTGGGGGCCTGTCGAGCTTCTTCCCTGTTAGTTCAGGTGTGAGGCAAGGCTGTGTTCTTGCACCAACCCTTTTCAACACTTGCATGGATTGGATACTGGGTAGAGCTACTGTCCAAAGTCACTGTCGAGCAACTCTGGGCAATATCAAGGATACAGACCTTGACTTTGCTGATGATGTTGCCGTACTCTCCGAATCTCTGGAAACCCTAGTGGCGGCTCTTGATGCATTTAGCAATGAAGCAAAGCCCCTGGGGCAAGAGGTCTCCTGGACCAAGCCCAAGATCCAGGATTTTGGGGGCCTGCTAGGAGACCCTGTCCAGTCGGTACGTGCTTGCGGGGAAAACATCGAAGTCACAAAGAGCTTTATATACCTCGGTAGTGCATTTCACGACTCTGGGCTGTCAGACCAAGAAGTCAGTAGACGGATTGGCCTGGCCAATGAAAGAAATCATGAAATCTCTCAACAAGAGTATTTGGAGATGTCGGTACCTGTGCAAAAGGACCAAGTTACGTGTTTTCAAGGCCCTGATACTGCCAGTTTTACTCTATGGTAGTGAAACTTGGACACTATCTTGTGCTCTGGAATCTCGTCTTGATGCCTTTTGTAACAGATCCTTGCGCCGGATCATGAGGTACAGTTGGCGGGACCATGTGTCCAACCAACGGCTGCACCGTGAGACCAGTACAGGACCTGTTACTTGCACAATCCGTGATCGCCAACTCAGGCTATATGGCCACTTGGCTCGACTCCCACAGGATGATCCTGCCCATCAGGTTGTCTCTGTCCGAGACAACCCTGGATGGAGGAGGCCTGTGGGACGACCGAGAAGGTCGTGGCTTGGGCAGATCGATCAAATTTGTCGTGAGGAACTAGAGATGGGCCGGGCCCCTACCTGGCGGCTCGCCATGAGGGACCCTCGCAGGTGGAAACAAAAGGTGGATGCGGCTATGCGCCCCTGCTGGCGTTAGCCCCAAAATGATGATGATGATATATTATATGTATATTATATATATTATATATAATATATTGTGGGAACGTAGGTTAACAGGGTTGGAAAGTTTCGGAATTCAGATAAACATCCTTTTGTTTGTCCAATTGTTTATATGCTGATTACTGAAATTACAAAGAAATAACATATAAGAAAACTTACAAATTAATTAATTACACTTACATCAAAGAATAAACATAGAATTACATAAAAATATTTAACGTTCATAACTAATATATCCATAACACTTGATATAAACAATTTTAGTATTACAGCAATATCAAATCAATGGTAATTATTTCAACTCACCGAAATTTAAGATTTCCGAACCCTCCTACTGGTTCCTCGTTTCATGATTCTTATACTCATTAAATGGCTAGCGAAACTTATGTTCGCTGCCTGAACAATTAGAAGCCTTATGCTTCTACAATAAAACGTAACATTCGACAAAATGAGTCTTATACTAATTTATAAACAGCGAGCCTTACGCTCTCTGTTCCGAACGTCTTCTTTCATGGAGCCTGTTTCCGCGTCTGA
>NC_061854.1:24939743-24942243 GCF_019202785.1 Penaeus chinensis
TGGGTTATAAGAAGAGAGGATATGACGGAGGTCAGGTCTGTGAGAGCGGAAACCGCGAATGTTCCAATGAAGGATAGTTATACTTTCGTTGATTTAGTGGTAAAGATTGCAGTGCGTGTTGGAGAATTTGAAGGGGAAGTTGCTAGAGGGTGGGATAAAGAATGAGGTTGGGGAGGTGGTGTTGTATCAGGAGGGGTGTCGGGAGGTAGAGGGTCTGGGGAAGAGGGTACTTGTGACATGAGGGATTCACGTGTGTATCCAGGAGGGAGTGGAAGGGAAGGGTTAATATAGGTGGGGGTAGAGTCGGGGGGGATGGGTTTTGTTGGGATGGGGTAGGAGGATTGGGTGTAGGGAGAATATGAGTAGGAGGAAGATGGATATCGGCAGTCACTTTGAGTGTGGAGGGAGCGGGAGTTGTAGAATTTGAAGGTGGATGAGTATCAGTTTGGGACTCGATTAAGTAGTTCTAGATATCTTCAAGAGTTTATGTAATGGAGTTGGTTGGGGAGTTTCGTGAGATAAAGGTTTTCTTGTGAGGGGGGGAAGAGAAGTCTGGTGTCTGAAGAATAGGGGCAAAGGAAGGTGGAGGTGATTGTGGGGTAGGGGAAGAGGGGGTGGAACGTTTATTCTGTCTGCTGCGGGTAGTGCAGGAAGGGAGAGGGGAAGGCGTTGGAGGTGTAGTAGAGATTGGAGTGTCTGGATTTAGGATGGCAAAAGAATTTGACTGGGTAGAGATTGGAGTGTCTGGATTTAGGATGGCAAAATAATTTGACTGGGTAGAGGTTGGAGTGTCTGGATTTAGGATGGCAAAATAATTTGACTGGGGAGGGTAGGAGGTAGAAGAGAGGAAGTTAGATGGAGGGGGGTTGGGTTTAGGAGAGGTTGTAGGAGCTTGGGGGGTAGGGGGAGTGGCAGATTGAGTGACATTACTAGAGTAGGGGGTAAGAGAAAAACCTCGTTGACGAGCCTCCTGTCTGGCTTCACGTAAAGTGAGTCCAAGTCTGAATCTGAAAGTTGCTACCTCAGACTCAAATTTGTAGGTGGGGCAGCCTCTATAAAATACATTATGGGGGCCGCCACAGTTTGCACATGTGCGTGATTGTGCAGAGCAGTTTGATCGAGTATGGCCAGGTTGGGTGTCTTAAACGCCAACAATTTTGGCACTGACGAGGAGGTTGGTATGGTCGGACAGATAGGGATTCCCCACCCTTGTAATCATTAAAGGGAAGGTCATGTCTACGGAAAGTAATTTTGGCAATGTTGATGGATTTCTTACGATTTCCTCTGGGAGGGATGGAGTAGCATTGTACATATGTTGCATCATAGTCCGTGAGACAGGCGAGTAAGTCTTCTCCACAATCTGACCAATCTTTGTCATAGATTGGGCATTGTGTTGTGGAGATAGAGACAGTTCCGGTGCAAGTATTGAGGGTTGGATGAGGTTCTGTAGGGATGATATTACCACATAGATCAGTTAGTTTTGTTAATGCTATAGCTTGGTTTTCAGATGTTACTGTGACGAGACGGGAGTGGTCGGGTCGGCTACGGAAAGAGACTTTGCCTACTTGTTTTTGGAGGCATTGCCTGAAGAGGAGGGTGTTTTTAAAGTAGGGAGCTGTGGGAGGGATCACGAAAAATCAGTACCATTTGGCTGGGCTAAATAGAGTATTTAGGATTCTTGTGGAGGTAGGGGTAGTAGAAGTGCGGGGACGTGTGGAGGAGGGAGTAGTGTTGAGGGGGGGTAGTGTTATGGGGAGGTGGGCAATAAGGTTGTAAGGTAGTAATAAGGGGAGATGGGGTGGTTGATGAAGGAGGTTGTGGGAGTAAAGGTGTTTAAGTTGAGCATGTTGGGAGAGTAGAAATGTCTTCTGGGGTTGGTTGTTGATTAGGGTTGATACTGTACTAGTATGCATTGATGATGGGGGAGTTGTTGCAGTGTTCAGAACCGTGGTCAAAGGAGAGCTGGGATTGGGGCTATTTGATAAAGGGGCAAGCCTCATTGCCCCTAAGAGTGGGATAGTCCACCCCTCAGGGTCTCCTTGAGGGGTAAGGGCCAGGTATGGCAGGGGAATACCGTGCCCATGGTTCCCTCAGGCCGTTCAGGACTGACAAAGTCAGCCTTTCATCCTTTCAGCACGGCTCTCACACCTTAGGAGGTGGATAGTAGAAGGGATTGGTGAAGAAACTGAAACGAAAAGTATGAGTGGGAAAAAAGACCATGCAAAATTAGTTGAGTCGATGGCTGAGTCCCAAGGTTGAGGACTTCCCCATCATTGGGTCTCAGTCTCCGTCTCCTAAGCCCCCCCCCCCACGACAACAACGGGCAAAGGATTGGGGGGGGCCATTGACCATAATAAAAAGAAAAAAAATCTTTATTGGTGGCCATGGTAAGCCTGGATTATGTTGAAGAGAAGGGTTAATGGTTAATGGTTAAAGGCAAAATAAATGTGCTAGACGTCTAAGGTCATGTAGCACTATAGTTAATGTTAGTGAAGGGTGT
>NC_061854.1:24947243-24957243 GCF_019202785.1 Penaeus chinensis
TTTTGGAGAATTTGAAGGGGAAGGTGCTAGAGGGTGGGATAAAGAATGAGGTTGGGAAGGTGGTATTGTATCAGGAGGGGTGTTGGGAGGTAGAGGGTCTGGGGAAGAGGGTACTTGTGACATGAGGGATTCACGTGTGTATCCAGGAGGTAGTGGAAAGGATAAAGGGGATGGTGGGAGGGTTGGGTTGGAGTCGGGGGTGATGGGTTTTGTTGGGATGGGGTAGGAGGATTGGGTGTAGGGAGAATATGAGTAGGAGGAGGATGGATATCGGCAGTGTGGAGGGAGCGGGAATTGTAGAATTTGAAGGTGGATGAGTATCAGTTTGGGACTCTACTATGTAGTTCTGAATATCTTCAAGAGTTTCTGTAATGGGGTTGGTTGGGGAGTTTTGTGAGATAAAGGTTTTCTTGTGAGGGGGGGAAGAGAAGTCTGGTGTCTGAAAAATAGGGGCAAAGGAAGGTGGAGGTGATTGTGAGCTAGGGGAAGAGGGGGTGGAACGTTTATTCTGTCTGCTGCGGGTAGTGCAGGGAGGGAGAGGGGAAGGTGTTGGGGCTGTAGTAGAGATTGGGGTGTCTGGATTTAGGATGGCTAAAGAATTTGATTGGGTAGAGATTGGAGTGTCTGGGTTTAGGATGGCAAAATAATTTGACTGGGGAAGGTAGGAGGTAGAAGAAGGGAAGTTAGATGGAGGGGGTTTGGGTTTAGGAGAGGGTGTAGGAGCTTGGGAGGTAGGGGAATTGGCAGAGTGAGCGACATTACTGGAGTAGGGGGTAAGAGAAAAGCCTCGTCGACGTACTTCCTGTCTGGCTTCACGTAGAGTGAGTCCAAGTCTGAATCTGAGAGTTGCTACCTCACTCAAATTTGTAGGTGGGGCAGCCTTTATAAAATACATTATGGGGGCCGCCACAGTTTGCACATGTGCGTGATTGTGCAGAGCAGTTTGATCGAGTATGGCCAGGTTGGGCACATAGCGGGCATCTGGCTGTGGAATGACAGTGTTTGGCTAAACGCCAACAATTTGGGCACTGACGAGGAGGTTGGTATGGTCGGACAGGTAGGGATTCCCCACCCTTGTAATCATTTAAGGGAAGGTCATGTCTAATTTTGGCAATGTTGATGGATTTCTTACGATTTCCTCTGGGAGGAATGGAGTAGCATTGTACATATGTTGCATCATAGTCTGTGAGACAGTTCCAGTGCAAGTATTGAGGGTTGGATGAGGTTCTGTAGGGATGGGATTACCACATAGATCAGTTAGTTTTGTTAATGATATAGCTTCGTTTTCAGTTGTTACTGTGACAAGACGGGAGTGGTCGGGTCGGCTACGGAAAGAGACTTTGCCTACTTGTTTTGGGAGGCATTGTTGGAAGAGGAGGGTGTTTTTAGAGTAAGGAGCTGTGGGAGGGATCACGAAAAATCGGTCCCATTTGGCTGGGCTAAATAGAATATTTAGGATTCTTGTAGAGGTGGGGGTAGTAGAAGTGCGGGGACGTGTGGAGGAGGGGGGTTGTGTTGAGGGGGGTTGTGTTGAGGGGGGTTGTGTTGAGGGGGGTTGTGTTGAGGGGGGTTGTGTTGAGGGGGGTTGTGTTGAGGGGGGTAGTGTTACGGGGAGGTGGGCAATAAGGTTGTAAGGTAGTAATAAGGGGAGATGGGATGGTTGATGAAGAAGGTTGTGGGAGTAAAGGTGTTGAAGTTGAGTATGTTGGGAGAGTAGAAATGTCTCCTGGGGGTTGGTTGTTGATTAGGGTTGATACTGTACTAGTATGCATTGATGATGGAGTTGTTGCAGTGTTCGGAGCCGTGGTCAAAGGGGAGCCGGGATTGGGCTATTTGATAAAGGGGCAAGCCTCATTGCCCCTAATAGTGGGGTTACATCTTCATTATTGGCCATGATAAGCCTGGATTATATTGGGGAAAAAAAACAGTCCACCCCTCAGGGTCCCCTTGAGGGGTAAGGGCCAGGTATGGCAGGGGAATACCGTGCCCATGGTTCCCTCAGGCCGTTCAGGACTGACAAAGTCAGCCTTTCATCCTTTCAGCACGGCTCTCACACCTTAGGAGGTGGATAGTAGAAGGGATTGGTGAAGAAACTGAAACGAAAAGTATAAGTGGGAAGAAAGACCATGCAAAATTAGTTGAGTCGATGGCTGAGTCCCAAGGTTGAGGAGTTCCCCATCATTGGGTCTCAGTCTCCGTCTCCTAAGCCCCCCCACGACAACAACGGGTAAAGGATTGGGGGGGTGAAGAGAAGGGAAAGAAGAGATAACTGTTCAAAATTAGTCGTGTTGAGGGCTGAAGCCCAAGGTAGGGGTGATCTCCCATCATTGGGCCTCAGTCCTAGTCTCCTAAGCCCCCCCTCCCCCCCCAATGGCGACAATGGGCGTGGGACGGAGGGGGGGGTGATCCCCAACATTGCGCCTCAGTCCCCGTCTCCTAGGCCCCCCCACAGTAGTAATGGGCATAGGTTGAAGGGGGGGGGGGGGGCAGTCAATAATAACATCATGTTTTTGTTTATACTTGTATTAATGTAGACAACTTTTGAAAATTAAATAAATTGAATATCATTCAAAACTGAATCTTGAAATAGTATCATACTTCCATGGCATATTAATAAGGTCAGTATATTTAAATGCAAGGTTTTTAAAAGTTTTTTTTTTTTTTTTTTTTTTTTACTCAAAAGGGTATTTAATGATGTAAAACAGGTACTACACAAAGCTGAACTCTCAGAACCCATGTTCCTGGTAATATTTTCCAAAATATATCTAGAATAATTTCAAAAGACAACTGAGTGATCAACCTTTAGAGTTCCCTTGACGATCAGCTGAGTAACCTTCCATGCAATGATGCATATTTTTTTCACAACTATTGATGAATACACCTCGATATTTTAATTCACCAAAATATATAATTCTTTAACAGCCAAACCCATGTACTGCAATAAACAATCCCTGCAGTTGCTAAATTTGCATAGCAGAACAATATGTATATAATAGTCTTGCACAATATACAGACACTTCTGTACAATATAACAATAAGAAAATTTGGCATAGAGCATATTCCCAACCATATCATAAATTCTCAAATTCTGAGATCTTTCAAATTGTATGACTATACTTTTAACATAAAGTAGTATTGAACAATCAAGCCTGTTTCATATTCTTGATGTAAATGGTCTTGAATCTCAAGAACTGGCACCAAAATCCTGCAGCTCAGGATATGAAACTAGATGATTACAAATCAACAAAAGCATAGCACCCAAAGAATGAATTAAAATATTTAACAAAAAAAAATATATATATATAAAAAAAAAAAAATACTAATAATAATATTAATAATAAACAATTACACATCAAGTGGAAACTACATATTTCATTAATGTGGAAAACAAAATACCCACCATAACTAACAACATACTTTTTCAAGGAAACAATACATTAAATTACACAGCATAAAAGAACATGTTTACGATTAGATCTACTTTACTAGACCTTCCAGTGACTGTTTGGCAGCATGCAAGGCTCCAGCTGCTTGCTCTTTCACTGTTGCCAATATGCCTGGACCTTCTTCTTGAATATATTCTACAAAAATGCCTAGCTGTTTACACAAAGAACCCCACAAAATGGTAAGAAATTCGAATACATAAGCAGCATGTGTCCTAATGGTTTCAACTCCTGACATGAAAGCTTTATTTTTACTCAATTCTTCACAAATAACTAGCCATTGTCCATGCAAGAAATTTAGAGCAGATCTTATGGTTTCCACAATATATGCCCAATCAATGTTGTTGTAAATCCATTCATAACACAGAATTGACTTTGCTTTCAGCCAATTCAGTCCTTGTGCTGTAATGTCAATGACTGGGGTTGTGTATACACTGAGGTCTCCTGTATATTCCTCAAGTGCAGCCCAGGCAGCTGAACTACTATCTACAATATTCTTGCTAACAGTCTGAGCTGTCACTTTCAAATTTTCAGGCTGGAATGCTTCGGCAGTGAGATCTGCCAGTTTATGAGAGTTTTCCAACAGTTTTGTGAATGCAGCATTGAGACCTTTCTGTGATAAATCTCCATCAGTGTAAAGATATACACCACCAGAGAGTGTGCCCATTAGGCAAACCATAAGCAGCAAGTTCAGCCAGCCAAGGAGGGATGATCTTGTTGCTGATATAAAAAGAAAAAAGAAAATTTAATGAATTTGATACAAACATTATTCCAAAGACAACTATGACAATAAAAAATAATAGCTTTTGTTCAATTATGAAAGAGCAAGAAAGCGAGCGAGAGAGAGAGAGAGCAAGAGAGACAGAGAGAGAGAGAGCAATAGAGAGAGAGAGAGAGCAATAGAGAGAGAGAGAGAGCAATAGAGAGAGAGAGAGAGCAATAGAGAGAGAGAGAGAGCAATAGAGAGAGAGAGAGAGCAATAGAGAGAGAGAGAGAGCAATAGAGAGAGAGAGAGAGCAATAGAGAGAGAGAGAGAGAGAGAGAGAGAGAGAGAGAGAGAGAGAGAGAGAGAGAGAGAGAGAGAGAGAGAGAGAGAGAGAGAGAGCAATAGAGAGAGAGAGAGCAATAAGAGAGAGAGAGAGAGAGAGAGAGAGAGAGAGAGAGAGAGAGAGAGAGAGAGAGAGCAATAGAGAGAGAGAGAGAGAGAGCAATAGAGAGAGAGAGAGAGAGAGCAATAGAGAGAGAGAGAGAGAGAGCAATAGAGAGAGAGAGAGAGAGAGCAATAGAGAGAGAGAGAGAGAGAGCAATAGAGAGAGAGAGAGAGAGCAATAGAGAGAGAGAGAGAGAGAGCAATAGAGAGAGAGAGAGAGAGAGCAATAGAGAGAGAGAGAGAGAGAGCAATAGAGAGAGAGAGAGAGAGAGCAATAGAGAGAGAGAGAGCAATAGAGAGCAAGAGAGAGAGAGAGCAATAGAGAGCAATAGAGAGAGAGAGAGAGAGCAATAGAGAGCAATAGAGAGAGAGAGCAATAGAGAGCAATAGAGAGAGAGAGAGAGAGCAATAGAGAGAGAGAGAGAGAGCAATAGAGAGAGAGAGAGAGAGAGAGAGAGAGAGAATAGAGAGAGAGAGAGAATAGAGAGAGAGAGAGAGAATAGAGAGAGAGAATAGAGAGAGAGAGAGAGCAATAGAGATAGAGAGAGAGAGCAATAGAGAGAGAGAGAGAGAGCAATAGAGAGAGAGAGCGATAGAGAGAGAGAGCAATAGAGAGAGAGAGAGAGAGCAATAGAGAGAGAGAGCGATAGAGAGAGAGAGAGCAATAGCGAGAGACAGAGAGAGAGAAAACAGCGAGTCAGAGAGAAAACAGCGAGTGAGAGAGAGAAAGAAAACAGCGAGTGAGAGAGAGAGAGAAAGAAAACAGCGAGTGAGAGAGAGAAAGAAAACAGCGAGTGAGAGAGAGAAAGAAAACAGCGAGTGAGAGAGAGAGAGAAAGAAAACAGCGAGTGAGAGAGAGAGAGAAAGAAAACAGCGAGTGAGAGAGAGAGAGAAAGAAAACAGCGAGTGAGAGAGAGAGAGAAAGAAAACAGCGAGTGAGAGAGAGAGAGAAAGAAAACAGCGAGTGAGAGAGAGAGAAAGAAAACAGCGAGTGAGAGAGAGAGAGAAAGAAAACAGCGAGTGAGAGAGAGAAAGAAAACAGCGAGTGAGAGAGAGAAAGAAAACAGCGAGTGAGAGAGAGAGAGAGAAAGAAAACAGCGAGTGAGAGAGAGAGAGAAAGAAAACAGCGAGTGAGAGAGAGAGAGAAAGAAAACAGCGAGTGAGAGAAAGAAAACAGCAAGTGAGAGAGAGCAATAGAGAGAGAGAGAGAGCAATAGAGAGAGATAGAGAGAGAGAGCAATAGAGAGAGAGAGAGCAATAGCGAGAGAGAGAGAGAGAGAGAGAGAAAACAGCGAGTCAGAGAGAAAACAGCGAGTCAGAGAGAAAACAGCGAGTCAGAGAGAAAACAGCGAGAGAGAGAGAAAACAGCGAGAGAGAGAAAACAGCGAGAGAGAGAGAAAACAGCGAGTCAGAGAGAAAACAGCGAGTCAGAGAGAAAACAGCGAGTCAGAGAGAAAACAGCGAGTCAGAGAGAAAACAGCGAGTGAGAGAGAGAGAAAGAAAACAGCGAGTGAGAGAGAGAGAAAGAAAACACCGAGTGAGAGAGAGAGAGAAAGAAAACAGCGAGTGAGAGAGAGAAAGAAAACAGCGAGTGAGAGAAAGAAAACAGCGAGTGAGAGAGAGAGCAATAGAGATAGAGAGAGAGAGCAATAGAGAGAGATAGAGAGAGATAGAGAGAGATAGAGAGAGAGAGAGAGCAATAGAGAGAGAGAGAGAGAGAGCAATAGAGAGAGAGAGAGAGAGAGCAATAGAGAGAGAGAGAGAGAGAGCAATAGAGAGAGAGAGAGAGAGAGCAATAGAGAGAGAGAGAGAGAGAGCAATAGAGAGAGAGAGAGAGAGAGCAATAGAGAGAGAGAGAGAGAGAGCAATAGAGAGAGAGAGAGCAATAGCGAGAGAGAGCAATAGAGAGAGAGAGAGCAATAGCGAGAGAGAGAGAGAGAGAAAAACAGCGAGTCAGAGAGAAAACAGCGAGTCAGAGAGAAAACAGCGAGAGAGAGAAAACAGCGAGTCAGAGAGAAAACAGCGAGTGAGAGAGAAAACAGCGAGTGAGAGAGAAAACAGCGAGTGAGAGAGAAAACAGCGAGTGAGAGAGAAAACAGCGAGTGAGAGAACAGCGAGTAGAGAAAGAAAACAGCGAGTGAGAGAGAGAGCAAGAAAACAGCGAGTGAGAGAGAGAGCAAGAAAACAGCGAGTGAGAGAGAGAGAAAGAAAACAGCGAGTGAGAGAGAGAAAGAAAACAGCGAGTGAGAGAGAGAGAGAAAGAAAACAGCGAGTGAGAGAGAGAGAGAAAGAAAACAGCGAGTGAGAGAGAGAGAAAGAAAACAGCGAGTGAGAGAGAGAGAGAGAAAGAAAACAGCGAGTGAGAGAGAAAGAGAAAACAGCGAGTGAGAGAGAGAGAGAAAGAAAACAGCGAGTGAGAGAGAGAGAAAGAAAACAGCGAGTGAGAGAGAGAGAAGACAGAGTGACAAAGAGAAAGATGAGAGAATCTTAATAAGAATTTTTACCTTGTTTGGACTTCTTTTTCTCTTTTTTGTTAGAGGCTCTTGGTGCTACAACCTTCAAAGGTACAGGTGTTCTTCCATTGGCTTCTGACTTGACCTTAATAAGTGGAACTTGTTCTGCTTTCTTTTTCTCTTTCGCTGCCTTCCTTTCGGCTCGCTTTTTGGCCTGCTTTTCTTCTTCTGCTCGGAGCCGTGCAGCCTCCATCTCTGTTGTGTGAAAAGTGTTTTAAGCTGCATTTTCAATGTCCTATTAAAAAAATCTATATTCAGAAATGTAGAAATGGTTGACAACTTAAATGTACTTTGTTATGATTGGGTAGAAGAGGTATATGCTGTGGAACCATAACAATGTATCCAACCTTTCCATAACTTATTTTCCAGGGGCAGTCTTTAATCATTGACTTGTATTAGCTTCAAACCCTAATACCTACAGATATATGAACATCTCAACAAACCTTCCTCTCTCTTAAGCTTCTGTAGTCTTTCGTTTTCCATCTGAATCTGTCTTTGTTTCAGATGTGCTATAACGTTGCGAGCAGCAGCTTCACACTCTTTCTTGTTGAGGCAATCCCCAGCCACTTTCCTCAAAGTTGGGTTGAGATTGTTGCCCTTTAGGTCAAGCCACTTGAGTTTCCGTAACTGACAGAATGTCACTGGTAAATCTGTCAACTACAACATAGTTTGTATCAGAAAGAAAATAAAAATGATGATAATTTCTTCCCAATAAATTTTCTTTGAAGGGAATTCTATATATTTATTTAATTACAACATAATCTGACACTTTCTACGATTCATCTTGTACCTCCCATAGACCCATTTTACTCCTTTGACCATGAATGTATCTCTCATAACTTGGGAATATCCAGGTCTATTATGTAAAGAGGGCATTCACTAAAATCACATTTTATATCTGGCCAGAAGAAACACCTCACATCCATTACTCAGAAGCAATGCAATATTCCTGTTGCTGTCCATTAATTCACACTAAAGTCCTCTGTCTATAATTAGAACTGTTCTCCTGCACGATCTTTTGTATTAAGAATACAAACTAGGATTATCAAAAACTTATAAAAATGTATTGAATTCGGCCAGTGATGGGTTTCCACAATGTCTTTTCTGGCAAATATTAACTAAGGTTCCAGTTAACTGTCTATACTAGTTCCATTTACACAAGGGGTAAACCACACATCACCACCTCACCTGACTGTGGACAGTCAAACACAAATACAAACACAAAAACACACACACACACAAAAAACACACACACACAAAAACACACACACACAAAAACACACATATACTTAGCCATACATGATAACAATTTAAGTGTTAGTCAAGGATTGTATTCTTTTGAAGTTCAGTCAAGTATGTGTGTGAGCAAGTGTGACTGTCCACAGACAGGTGGGGTGGCAATGTGCATTATGCCATCTTGCATAATTGGAAGTAGTAGAGACTATGAGCTTAACCGGAACCTTGAGACTTGACTTAATCTCCAGGTGACTTGTATTTTCCTTCCTTCCAGTCATTTCTGAGTTCTTGGCCTTGGTCATCAGCCTGCTTCTGATCCTTATACCCATCTGCTGATCCCTCTTTATCTATTGGGAAGTTATTGACCCTTTTGAGAACCCCAGCTCAAGAGTAAAGATGCATCAAAATCACTTTAATCTATACTCCTAATAACATAAATAATTAATACAGAAGAATAAGTCTGGTAATAAACTATTAACGCATTGCCGACGGGCATGGCACATATGTCCATGCCATGCCCACTGAGAGTTTACTTGTTTATTTGTTTTTACACATAGATAGCTACACTTGCACAAAGTCCCTAATGAGCCAGTTATGAGTACTGCCTGTCTCGCCAGTTCACCCTTTTCATTGATTTACGAAAATATTTTACATTATCTTATTTTGCTGCTACTAATGTTTATAACATTATAGTAATTATGTTTATAATAACAATAACACCATCAATATTCATAGCACTAGTAAAAAATGTGTTTTTCCCACCAATTCAAGGAAAGGTGAAATCAAGATCTAATTGACTCCTTTGTGGCTAAGCACTAGCAGAGCCATCTATGTACATAGACATTTCACAAAAATATAAAAAATGAGCACGGCATTTTCCAATCTTTTTTATTCATATTCCCGTGCAGCTATGGGTTAACATACTTGAGAATAAAAGGAGAGCAACACAAAAATTCTATGTTAACCAATCTGCTTCTCAGCCATGGAAGAGTGGTCCATCTGATATAAGGAGAGACTGGTATATATTGCTCACATTTTAGAAAACAAAGTTGGCTTACACACCTGGTTGTTATACAAGTCAAGATACTGCAAATTTTGCAGGAGATGGATGTTCGAAGGGAGGTCTTTCAGCTTGTTGGAACTCAAATCCACACGAGTGACATTTGTCAAAGCAATTGCAAAGTTGGACGGTAAACTGGTCAGCTGGTTATTTGAAAGATCTATCTTGGTTGCCCTTGGCAATGCCGCCTGTTGACAAAAAAAGATACATAAATAAAACAACTTGCTGCAATTTTATGCTTGGGATATAAAAATATACATGCATACACAATGACGAAAAGAACGTTTTACTGTGAGAAATTATTAAATGGTAACTTGTGGTTATCTTACTAACTCCATGTAGGTTTTGAAGTTGAAGAAAATTGTGGTCAAATTTTAACTAGAGGAAGTGAGTGCCTGTATTACAAACATTTAATAATGTTATTTCAAAACTCAGAATTATTTTAAAGATAAATTTACTATATGTATGTTCAAATCTGTAAACTCATCATTGTTTTTAGAACATTGGTAGTTTCCTGATAGAAGCAGTAAGTTGGCCATGCCAACAGGCAATGCATGTACATACATGCCATACCCACTGTGAGTTTACTTGTTTAATT
>NC_061854.1:24962243-24974743 GCF_019202785.1 Penaeus chinensis
GAACATTTATAGGAGTATGCTTTTTCACACTTGGCACACTCAAACAGAAAAGTTGCATGATGCGCACGACCACCTAGCATTAAATGGTGGTTTATTTAAGACGAAGCAATTTTAATCCAAAAATTCAAAATGTATATTTTTTTTCAAAATATAAGGGCTGAGAAACATATCTATAGTTATCTAAAGAAAAATAGATGGCAAAAAAGTTCAGTACTTTCCGAAACTTTCAATTGTGGTGGTTTATCGGCTTCAATCATATACTTTTCTTTTTTAATGCAACAGATATGCTAGTTTTCTTTCTTTACTTTCAAATTTGTGCCTATAATATATATATATATATATATATATATATATATATATATATATATATATATATATATATATATATATATATATATATATATATCTTACTAGATTCACTATTTTTGTATCCGGTAATTCTGTCTTCGTTATTATTTCAAGGTTTCTCACCCGTATCTTTAGGATAAGGACAAAGAATACATTAATAACTCTGGAATGAGGCCGAAGGTTTTCTTCTGAGTGATATCGATTCGAGGTCTTGTATTATCAAAATCGATGTCAAGATTGGGGGCTCCATTTGATAGAATGTCCGCCAATAAAGAAAGCTATTGTATCTGACTATACAGTGATATCAAAGAAATAAAGTAAAATTATGGTTGTCATAACCTGAGGACAAAGTGTACCAAACGAGTGAGCAAAAAACATACACAAAAAGCAACAACATAAACTATGAAACAAAATAATATCCTTCATTTCTTAGTAGCAAACGCCCAAATTGCGGCCCAATATCTCGTAGGCCCGAGTAACTGTTTACTGGGTATGGCCGACTGGGTAATATATTGAATATCGTCCTCTCGTCAAGATTTTGCTAACTAGGCCTCTAATCATTTAAAATCCTAGAGTATACTTGCATCATTATGGACAAAACTTCCTAATAGAACATGGTTGAAAACACACACACACACAGTTTCACACAAACATACACGTATGTCCACGCACGCACGCACGCATACACATTAACACGCACACACACACACACACACACACACACACACACACACATACACACACACGCACACGCGCGCGCGCACGAACTCAAAAGCATGCTACTCCGTACGCACTAATTTCCCGCTCTCCACATTATTCGGCAAACGAATTCCAGGGAAAAAAGTAATCAGTCCTGTGCATAAAAGTGCATATTGATTTTACGCATCATATTCCCTGACGCTACGAACTTAATAAAACAAAGTCAATATGTCCTACTGCACTGCTTGTACAGATCGTATTAATGTGTACGAAGATGTAAGAGAACTTTTGCGTTAAAAATAAATAATTTACATGGAATTGGGTGCACTGTGCATGCGGCAGCAGTCACCACTGTAGAATTTCTCTTACCAGTGAGCATACAATATATTTTTGAGCTCCTAGGCTGAGAGTTATATTTGCAGGAAAATGAGAGAGAGAGATACCCACGCACACATACAAGCGCGCGCACACGCAAACACACACACACACACACACACACACACACACACATATATATATATGTGTGTGTGTGTGTGTGTGTATGTATGTATGTATTGTGTGTTTTTCTACCATACTATCTACACGGAAGAATGTTTTACCATTTATATATATATGTATATATATATATATATATATATATATAAAAGTGTGTGCTTGTCTTTCTGCTTATGCAGGAGTATCCGTTTTTTTAATGATTTTTTTTTTTTTTTCTTAGCTTGCTGTGACTGTATTCCTGGAGTGAGAGAGAATCAGATTGTATGCCTCTGAAAGTGTTTGCTACATTTCGGCCACCCAATTAGATATATTTCAAGTAGTCTCAGGTAGAGATTTAATATTTTCATTGAATGAGAATCGCATCGTAAGTCTGTTGATAAAAAAAAAAAAAAAAAAATCTGTTATGAAGGTGCATAAAATGTTTCTGTGCCTTTTGTAGTAGTACGTCCAATAAAGTAAATTCATATCCTATTTACGTCTGTGATATATGTAGGTTCCTTCCCCATCTATCTACAAAGTAGTATCGCAACTACAGTAGCAAAACAACGGTATAGGTGCTTTGAGTGTCATGTAGGGAGGAATCCGTACAGGGCAGAAGTCCAACATGGTGAGAATTTCCAACATGTACGAGTCATATGATGTGATATTGACTCTGGTATGATGAATGTCTTCATAATCATTCTGTTCGTCTATGATATAAGCCTACAGACTTGTATCATAGATCAATGGAATTATCCAATTGTCTGATTCGAACAGGGAGCTCATTCACGGCGGACACGATATGAAGCAAAACCTCATGCAATTTCCACTTTTCATATGAAGGGCAACGTATGCAATATAAAAAAATGTTTTGACTGAATCTAAGAAATGCATTTGAAAGTTTCCACGACCTTGGTGTGTATAAACAATTATAAGTTGCAGAAAAGTCAGGTACTTCTTCCATTTTATATGAAGCTTACACAATGTTTTGATTAAAATCATACCAGCATATCAAGTATTTAAATGGTTTTCTAGTGATTTTTATGTGAAATCAAGAAAACTAACTTCTTCAAAACCTTGTATGTCAGTATAAATTTCAATGATATCGTGATTTGTAGGGACCATGACACAACATTGAAACAATGTATCAAAGAGTTAATGGATTTGAGATTTTACAAAAGAAAGATTATATACCCTTAAACAAAAATATCAGTTTGATGTGATGACAATGAAACCAAAAATAAAAAAGGTAATCTTAAGCTTTAGAACAGAACCTCAGTATATTTCTGACCGCGGATATAAATCATGGAAATCTACGCTTCATAAATATATATCATCCGAAGAAAGCAAGGCAAACTGTCCTCAGTGAAAAACAGAGAAATGACGATTATGGCTCATCATGAGAAGTCGGTAGTCAATCTTGGGTCCACTGTCCACTGTGTGAAGACTTGAGGTGGCGATAAAAAGGATCAGGAATAATCTTGCAGATGAGACATTTAGAGACACACGAACAGAGTAACGGAACAGTTATCAACAGATAACAAGCATGATCATGTAGTTTTTTTTGTTTTTTGTTTAACCTGGAATATAAAGTCTTTAGGGTGTACCTTTTGAAAACATTCTGAAACGAACATACTTTGCAGAGGAACCACATACCCTGAGAGAATTCTCACCAACACGAAAGCTTCAATGTTATTTATCATAAATTGTCCAAAAAGCAATGCATTTCTATTACTTGAGTCTGTGTGTATATGTGCGCATGTGTGCCTATATATATATATATATATATATATATATATATATATATATATATATATATATGCGTGCGTGCGTGCGTGCGTGTGTGTGTGTGTGTGTATACACATATATGTATATATACATATATATAATATATATATACAAGTATACATATATATGTATATATACAGATGTATAATGTATGTATGTGTGTATTTTATCGGTTTCCGTGTGAAGCTTGATGATTGTTGTCCCATCTTCATATCTTCCAATATTTTACAATATACCTCCTCTACTCCCTGTCTTCGAATAGCCTCTAGTACTGCTAGTATTTGTACAGTCAAATGCCTTTTCATAATCGATGAATGTCATATACAGGGGTTTACTATATTCATTTGATTTTTCTCTTATTTTGGTGAGATGTGGTCTGTTGTTGAGAATCCACTGCGGAAGCCTGCCTGTTCTCTAGGCTGGTTAGAATCCAGAGTGTCAGAAATACGAGTTGTAATGACTTTTGTGAACAGTTTGTTTGTAACTCAAAGGAGGCTTATAGGTCGGTAGTGTTTTAGATCCTTCCTATCTCCTTTTTTATGTATCAAAATAATTGATGCATTTTTCAGGCTTTCGGAGTTTTTCCGTTGAGAAGGCATTTGTTAAAAAGATTGGCTAGTTTCACTGCTGCATTTTCTCCTGTATCTATTATAAGGTCTATACTAATTCCGTCTCCACATGGTGTGTTTCTTCTCTTCATGCCTTTAAGTGCTATTTCTATTTCTTCTGTTGTGATGTTAAGTATGTATCTAGTTACCCTGTAAAAGTCTTCCACTACTCTAATGATTTCATTCTTATTATATGTCACTTCTCTGTCTGGTTTCTTTATTGCATACATTTGATTTCTCCCTATTATGAGTCTCCTTTTAGCTGTTTTCATCCTGATACCTGATATCAATGTTTCATTTGTTATTTGAGTATTGAATTTTCGTACATCTCTCTTCTTTTTTCTATATTCTTTGTTAGATCAGCTAATTCTATTTTGTCCCAGTTTGACGATATTTACATGAGCCTGCGTTTTTGCATACGTTGTTTAGCTTCTATCGAGAGCTTGCTGGAACTTTGCTTGACGCCTTTATTATGTCATTGAACTGTTAATTGATTTGGTCAATGTTGAGATCTTCGTCGCTGAGAAGTGAATATCTGTTTTGGATGTTAAGGTTAAATTCTGTCGCTCTGGTCTTTGGGTTGGCTAAATTTGGCTGTGGTTTTCGTATGAGTTCGTTCCTTTCCCTTCTGAGGTGTAATTCAATATGGCCTCTGACCATTCTATGGTCTCCACCAAAATTTACTTTATTGATAACGTGCATTTTTTTTTTTTTTTTTTTTTTTTTTTTTTTTTTTTTTTTTTTACTATAATGCGCCTATTTGAAATTATGAAGTCAATTTCGTTTTCGATGTCAGATGGCGACTTCCACTCTTGGAATTCTTGTCTTTTTCCGCTCTTATCTTTTTCGAAGAATGTATTCACAAAATTGAGTGATCAAAGCCTCCGTAAAATCGACTAGGATTTATCCTCTCTCATTCCTGGTGCCTATGCCGTGATTCCCCACTACTGTTTCTTCTTGTCTTTTGACCTATTTTGGCATTAAAATCTCCCATAATTATTGTAAAATGAGTTTTACTCTCTCGCTGGCTAAATGAACATCTTCATAGCTCTCTATTTCTTCATCACTGTGGCTGCAGGTTGGAGCATAGACTTGATCAATCTTTAGGTTGTAAATAACTGAAAGGAGGCTTATGGGTCGGTAGCTTTTTAGATCCTTTCTATCTCCTTTTCCTTGTATCAGGTGTGTTCAATATGTTCAGGTACTCAGCTTTCCATCTCTTCCAGAACCTATCTGCTAGGACTTGTGCATGTGCATGTCAAGTGATGCATTGCCTTCAGTGAGCACCTGGATACCATCTCCTACATTCATTCTCAGGGCATGGTTAGGGGTCAAAGCTTCTGGTTCTGTGACGTCGCCGGGGATCGCTGTGAGAGGGCGGCTGTTCATTGTGACTTCTACTTCACAAAACAGGGCTTGTAGTCTATCATCATCTATTCTCTGCATGCCTGTGATTGAAGAAAGAATCTTCCGTATGGTTCAAATCTGTCGTTCTCCCACGCCTCCCATGTGAGATGCTGCAGGGGGTTGAAAGACCCATTCAATGTTCCTTCGTTTACATGTGTCATCGATGGATTTGTCCCTAGACCAGGCCTGAACCATTGCTCAGAGCTCCCTTTCGGCTCTCAAGAAGTTTGTTCCTCTATCAGAATAGATCTCCATCTGGGTTCCTCTATGGGATATAACGCACATTAGTGCACTGAGGAAAGTACTAGCATCTAGAGACTTTAAATGTTCAAAATGGACAGCCCTGGTGCTGAAGCATGGAAACACACAACCAAATCGCTTCTCCGCATGCCTTTTGCATACTACATAAAATGGACCAAAACAATCCACTCCATTGTGGTAGAAAGGGGGGCCCCATGGTGTTACTCGCTCAACAGGTAAATCTCCTTGCCTCTGAGTCAGGGGTTTACTATTTATTCTGCGGCAGGTGAAGCAGTTACATAGTATTCGGTCAATCAGCGGCCTACCCGCCACTATCCAATATTTCCTCCGTAATTCTGTCAAGGTGTGTTCTCTGCCAGAGTGTCTAGCAGAGAACACATGAATGTCTTGAACTATTAGAGTAATCACAGGATGATCTTTTGGTAAGATCAGGGGCCTTCTAGAATTCTGGTCCATATATTCATCGACTCTCCGTCCACCAACACGTAGCAGGCCCTGGTCATCCAAGTGGGGTTCCAGACAATAAATGCGGCTTGCCTTCCAATTTTTTCCTCTTTTCAATATGTCTAATTCTTCGGCAAAACAGGTTTTTTGCACTTGTCTGATGATAACCATTCTTGCTACTTTAATCTCAGTTACACTGAGGTTTGAGCCCTGGTGTGAACACTTCTTCTACATGCTGAACAGAATCTGCGTAGCCATGCCACAATCAGTGGCAGCATGTACCACGAGAAATACCACTCAAACAGTGGGTCCACAGGTACCACTTTCCTTGTGCCAGCTGAAAATGATATAGTTATATTCTTAACTTCAGGATCATCATTTGAAATCCCAGGTAGTTCAGGTGAAGGAGGCCAGAGGGCTTCAGGTAGGAGGAGAAATTCTGCTCCATCCTTCCAATTCTTTTTTTGCATGAACTCCATGGCTGAAAGGCCTCTGGAAGCAGCATCAGCTATGTTGAGCTCGGATCTGACATGTCTTCACTGTTGGGGAGATGAATTTTTGTGTATAATGCCCACTTGATTTGCGACGAATGTGTGGAACCGACGAGAATGTGTTCATGATATACTGTAGAACAATAGTGCTATCAGTCCAGACCACAGAGTCATCAATTGGCAAAGAGGGCTTCTTCCGTAACGTTGCATCTGATGTGCAGCCGCTCGTATATCATATATTTTGTATATCACATATTTTGTAACACTGCGATCGGTGAGGTTGTACGGTATAAAATTCATCTTCTGTATGACAACGCCGAGGAGACCTCAGCGAGGCCTCGGCGGTTGTGACCACCGGGTCAACACATAGTCCGCATCACCCATAAGAGCTGATCTGTCAAAATATGTTTGTGCGAGGGGGTCGTGCCGTAGGAAGTGATGACGGCTCTTCCTGTAACCGATGCTGGGAGATAGTGAGGTCACGACCTCACTAATTTATAACATATTAAGTAGAATGTTACTTGACATTGGAGCATATGTATGTTTAAAGTTTGAGGGCAGTTCAAGGGGAACCTCTGTGGCCACCGAAGAACGCCTATGATTTGTCAATGGGTCTGGGGTGACTGATACCTCTGTAGCACTCGCTCAAGGTTTACTCAGTGTCAAGACACCCATAGCATTCTGGAATCAGACTACTAAGCTGATATTCTAACTGTTCCCGCAATGCATTTGTATCCAATATTTGTAGAAAGTTCCTTATCATATAACCTTACATGTTATTTAGTGGCCCTATGTGTTGTTTGCATGCAATCTTATATTCAATGTATTAATTAACAGGTTCGCTACTGAATAAACCTTGAGTGAGTGCTACGCAGTGGTAAAATACATATATATGTATATATACATACATACATATATGTATATGTATGTATATACATATATTTGTATGTGTGTGTTTGTGTGTGTGAATGAGTATCACATGTGTGTGTGTATAATAAATTTCAGGACCAATGTTAACAAAAACTACTTACTTCTTTCAATACTTCGAAAACAAACGTTTCGAGTGTTCAACACTCATCCTCAGTGTGTAAGAAACTGTAAAAAGGATTCAGAAAATTATCCTTAGTTAACCCAATGCCGCCGAGGAAAATGAATAAAAAATTGGGAAAATGCTGTGCTAATTTTTTATATTTTTTTGTGAAATGTCTCTACACATAGATGGCTCTGCTAGTGCTTAGCCACAAAGGAGTCAATTAGCAGACTTTGTGACCTTTTTTTTTTTACTAGTGCTGTGAATATCGATGGTCGCCCCCACTCGTGTATGAAATTTTGATGAGTGAACACCTTGTTCAAAATGCAGCAGCAATAAACAAAAAGTCTCGTGCCACAAGAGCTACCCTCTTGAGTTTTATAAAGTAATTTGAAATTAAGTAAAAACCTGTTATTACAGACCCTTTTTGCACTTTCTAGTGCTTTGCCTGCACCGCTAGTGCTGTTGTTTTTGCAAGTGACATGAGGTTACAGTAGGCGCAGTCAGCACCCCACCTCAGACCCGCGGCTCTCTACTAGGGTAGCCCTTGTCAGGCTAAACTGAGTGCAGCAGCCTGAAGGAGACAGACATTAGCATATGTGAGAAAGCATGAAGTTAGTTATACTGGAGCTAAGAGGAAAGTGGAAAGTTATCAATTGACTAAATTGGTTGACGAAATGGCTGCATCAACTCAGCACAAACATCCTAAGGAGGTTGATACCGAATCACAGTCCGGATCGCACCTCCCCGTCCGGGCAACTCCTGTGAGGACTTCGCCTGGCTCGCAATCGGTTTCTCGAGAGAGAAGTAGATCGCAATCTGTCAGTCGTCTCCCTCGCCAGGAGGTGCAGGACATGGAAAGCTACTGTCTCCAACCCATCCCGTGAGAGGTCCCTGGGAAGCGAGGGAGAGGAGGCGCCTCCCTCCCATAAAAAGAAAATTTAAACTGGCGGACAAGGCACTTCTAAACCTTATAAAATGTAATCTTCGCGTCAACCATTACACAATGGAACTGTCGAAGTCTTAGATCTAAAGTAAATGACCTTAAATTATTAGCTTCGTCCTATGTTCCTGATATTAAAGTCCTACAAGAAACGCACTTAACAAATCTCGTCCCTGACGAGGTCGTTTCGCTGAGGAACTACCATCTGTGTCGGAAGGACCGAGAGGGTAGGGGTGGAGGCGGAGTCGCCATGTACATCCACCAAAGCCTCCCTTTTACTGAAGTGACTATTGATTCTACTTTGGAGTTTGTCGCATGCAAAGTAAAAATGAATGGCACGTATCTGACTATATGTTTGTCAGGTTCTTCAATAAGGTATCAGACAGGGTAAGTTGTAAAGGCAAAGGCAAGCTTAATAAGCCCTTTATTCAGGAAATGGTGATACACTTGGCATAGCACATAAACAGGAGTAAAAGGGCACAGAACTATCGCACGGTCACATCACATTGGTCTCAGCACTATACCACACAGTCACTGCACTTCGCTACGAACACTGTACCACACCGTCACTGCACTTAGTCACGAGCACTGTACCACACGTTTTAGTCACTGCACTTGAGCAGGCACTGTATCACACAGTCACTGTACTTCAGGACAGTCTGCCACAAAATAAGTAAATTTTAGGTACATGGTAGAGGTGAGCAAGTAGTTGATTAATGAATCTGATCTGGTCCTTCTGAACGATGGTAGTCCGACGCGTATGGACGATAATACCGGTAATTTGAGCTTTATTGACATATTACTGGTCTCTTCATCAATAGCAGCCAAGTGCCTGTGGCATACCATTGATGACTCGTTGGGAAGTGATCATCTTCCTATTTCTATTGAATATTCATGCGACACAGTGAAATGCCTTCAACACCTAAATTTAACGTAAAAAGAGCAGACTGGGTCGCCTTCACAAGGAGCGTCAAGCTCGAACTTGTTGGAGAAACCATTGATGATAAAGTAAACAATATTCGGAATTCGATATTCGAAACAGTGTTGCTATCCATTCCTAAAACTTCGACAGATAGCGTTAAGCATAGAGTTCCATGGTGGACACCAGATTGCCGCAAGGCGCTGTGCCAACGCAATAGGGCCTACAGGCTTTCCAAAAACAACATCAATAACGAGAACATGTGCAACTACAAACAAGCAAGAGCTAGGGCTCGTAGAGTAATAAGACAAGCAAAAAGTGACTCCTGGCAGAGCTTTGTCTCTACAATTAACAGCAATACAAAAATATCAGAGGATTGGTCCACTGCCAATAAAAAAAAAAAAAAAAAAAAAAAAAAATGTCATTCACGAGGGTACTAATTTCGATTCACCTAGAGACCTTGCTAATGCACTCTCCAGGCAGTTCTCTCATACAAGCAGCTCCGCAAATTACCATCGCACATTCCTGACCATCATAGAAGCGGCTGAGCTGCAACCTATTCACTTTGCCACAGGAGAGGACTTTGATTACAATAAAGATCTACCAATGATGAGCTTGTCCGAGGCCTAGAAGCCTGTAGAGGAACATCCCCAGGCTCCAATGAGATTCGATATGAGATGATAAAGCATCTTAATCATGATGCCATGATTAGTTGCTAGAAGTGTACAATGAAATTTGGAAAAGCCATACTTTTCCAAATTCATGGCACTTCGCCCACACATTCCCATATTGAAAGGAGGGGGTAACCCCAGATCTGCCATCTCCTACCGCCCAATTGCGTTGACAAGTTGCTTATGCAAGATCATGGAAAGAATTGTTAACAGAAGGCTATTGCATTTTTGAAATTCCAGTAATTTGCAAGTTGACGAGCAGTGCGGTTTCCGAAAGGGACGCCAAACTCTTGGTGGCTGTTTTGGGTGGTTGCTTCAGAGGGATGAAAGGAGCTGCCTGGCAAAAGTGCAAAACTTCCCTTCCCTCACTGAGGTGAGGCAGCCTTTGGGTGGCTGTCTCAGAGGGAAGGGGGACCTACTTTGAAAAGACACAAGTACCTTTCCTTCCACACTGAGGTGAAACAGCCTTTGGGTGGCTGTCTCAGAGGGAAGGAGGAATCCCCTCGAAAAGACACAGGTCCTTTCCTTCCACACTGAGGTGAAACAACTTTTGGGTGGTTGCTTCAGGGAAATGAAAGGAACTGCCTGGCAAGAACGCAAAACCTCCCTTCCCTCACTGAGGTGAAACAGCCTTTGGGTGGCTGTTTCAGAGGGAAGGGGGACCTACTTTGAAAAGACACAGGTCCTTTCCTTCCTCACTGAGGTGAAACAACCTTTGGTTGGTTGCTTCAGAGGGATGAAAGGAACTGCCTGGTAAAAGTGCAAGACTCCTCTTCCCTCACTGCGGTGAAGCAATCTTTGGGTGGCTGCTTCAGAGGGCTGAGCAAAAGGGCTCCAAACAATGATGTCTCGTAGGTGGAAGGGCATCCCCTCTGGTCTCTCCCCAGGGGTTTACACCTACCCACGCGTTTGCCGTGCGTGGCAGCCTTGTGCGCTGTGGAGACGGGAGTCCTGGAGGTTGAGCGATGCCGTGAACGAGTACGACCTGCGGCTAGCAACACGCCTCTTTGGTCCTCTATTCCAGCAAGACAGGCGGCCTGATCCCGGCCCGGTCACGGTCAATCGGCTGGTCTCCCTCGGGAGGCTAGGGTCAAGCAGTCATGCCGCCATTGGCACTCACAATGGTCCGTGAGCGCCGTCACAATGGCTATTGGCTGCGTATATCCTCTCATCACTCCTGTTGCTGTTAGACACTGGTTCTGACACTCAGCTTCCCCTTGTTAGACTCCGTGGTGGGAGGGGGCGTGAGAGGATGAAGCACTTACCAATTTATGGAAAACATTTACAAACACCCCCCACAGACTGATAAAAATGTTGACGAACCGCGCAAGGCCCAGACCACAGCAGTCATCATGAAGCCATATGTGCCTTCTGGTGGCAAAAGAAAACCCCATGCACAGGATGACACCGTCATGCCTGCTGCTCAGGTGGACAAGACCGAAGCCAATGGGTCTGTCCACCGAATAGTCAAACATCTTGACTCGCGAGCTGGCCTCTCTAGGCCAACAGCTAAACCAGGGAGGCCCCTGAGTTCGCAGACGGCCTCCCCGATTGAGAGGGGAGAGCAGGCTGAACCAGTCCGAACAAGCCCGAAAGCCGAAAGGGCTGGCCGAAGCGTCCGAGGCCGTAGACCGACTCTGATGAAGAGTCTGGACCCCCTAAACGCTTTACCCAGTACAAAGTGCCAGCTAAACCCGAAGGCTTCGACAATGCCTACCAATTGGTCAGGGCAGTGGAGTTGCAGCGAAAAATCCGGCTGTCGATCCGGTTCACCTTAAATCAAGGCATGATCATAATGCCCAAAGATCAAGCTACCCTGAATTTCCTCCGGGAAACGAAGGAGCTAGCCGATGGGAGGAAAGTTAGTCTTTCCCCACTGATTCCGGAGGAAAAGAGAACCAAGATGGTGCTACTTGGCTTCTCAGTCTCATACGATGTAGAGCTGATCGCTTCACACCCACAGGTCGTGCAGGCTTCCCGAATGTCGATGGGGAAGACTCCAACCAGGCAAGTTCTTGTGACCATGAAAGGTGCCCCAACCACTACCCTTGATCTGGGTAACTGGGGCACCTTCAACCTTCGAACGTATGTGCCAGAACCACTCCGGTGTTTCAAGTGCCAGAAATACGGTCACCACCAGGCTAACTGTACAGCCAAGCCTAAATGTGGTGTCTGTAGCAAGACACACAACACAGAGGTATGCCTTAAGGCATACAAAGAGAAAAAGAGGGACACAACAGCCAAATGTCCCAACTGTGCCAAGAAGCATCACGCCTGGAGCCTGACTTGCTCTGTCGGGAAGGAGGCGGCCCTCAGGCGACAAGAGGTTGCTCAAAAGCGACCAGACTTTGTTCCTGCCCCCCCCCCCCCAGGCACCCATGTCTGGGGAAAGAACAAAAGCAAAAAGGCCTCCCGAC
>NC_061854.1:24987243-24989743 GCF_019202785.1 Penaeus chinensis
ATATATACATATATATGAATATCTATATATACATATATATATGAATATCTATATATACATATATATGAATATCTATATATACATATATATATGAATATCTATATATACATATATATATGAATATCTATATATACATATATATATGAATATCTATATATACATATATATATATGAATATCTGTATGTATGTATAGGCATATTAATGCAAATACAGATCTATCTATATTTATTTCTACATATATTTATAACTATACATATATACATGTATACTTATGTGTGTATATATATATTGTGTATGTGTGTGAGCGTGTGGTGTGTGCGTGCGTGCGTGCGTGTGCGTGCATGCGTGCGTGCGTGCATGCGTGCATGCGTGCGTGCATGCGTGCATGCGTGCGTGCGTGCATGCGTGCATGCGTGCGTGCGTGCATGCGTGCATGCGTGCGTGCGTGCATGCGTGCATGCGTGCGTGCGTGCATGCGTGCGTGCGTGCATGCGTGCGTGTGTGTGTGTGACCGTGTGGTATGTGTGTGTGAGTGAGTGAGTGAGTGAGTGAGTGAGTGAGTGAGTGAGTGAGTGAGTGAGTGAGTGTATAAGTATGTATAAATAGCTTCCACGTGGCGTGGCTTCACCGTAGGCGCCCCAACGTGCCCCACGCACCCACCAGTAAGGCTCAGGATGACCCAGGTCAGAGAGAGTCACTTCACAGAGTACCCGCCGACTGCTTGTCGGGGCAGGCCCCAGCCGCGCGCTCCCCTGCGGGCTGACGACCCAGCACTAAGCCTTATCCAGAGTTGTATCCGTGTGAATATCTGTGTTGCTTACGCTTCTCAATAAAAAAGGTTAAGCCAACCGTCCCTTTCACTACTCCTGCTAAACCATATGTTTAAGGTGTCATTTAAATACCCTTTACAGAGTGAGTGAGTGAGTAAGTAAATGAGTGAGTGAGTGTGTGAGTGTGTGTGTGTGTGTGTGTGTGTGTGTGTGTGTGTGTGTGTGTGTGTGTGTGTGTGTGTGTGTGTGTGTGTGTGTGTGTGTGTGTGTGTGTTTGTGTAATTTATTATCATTTGTGGCATCCGTCGGTCACCAACGGCCATGGATCCGCGCCTTGAATAATCATGTTTCATAAGTTGGTGTCCACTTCACGGTGCAGGCCTATGCGAAGGTTGCTCGGGATGCTGATCCCAGGATGCCTCAGGAGTTGCAGGTATCGAGATGGTACAAACAACTAAACGCCATTGCGAATGCACGGTTGCCTGCAGCATCCATGGACCTTATGCTCGCTTTCCTCGTTACAGAAATTCTACAGGAAAACGAACATCAGTCTGCTTAGTGATATGATTTAATTAATTTACGTAATAATTTACGCAATGAAAACTGTATTATTATATATTTAGGCCACTTCATGAGACTGGAGTAGACAGAAGAATTTTCACATAAAGAATTTAAGAAATTCTGTACAGAGAAAAAAAAAAAAAAAAAAAAAAAAAAATATATATATATATATATATATATATATCACAAATATATCACAAATATCTGGTTACATGTTTTTCCCGGCTCTTTAGATGTTTGACCTGTGAAGAATGGACTCGTCTCGCAGCAGAAAGTCAGTTCAGATGCGAAGACAACTTCTTTTCTTGATTAATTGAAACTTGTTCAATCTTCCTTATTCAAAAAGGGCGCCTTGCATAATCACCGGTAGATAGCCAATATTTCGCTACTATATATTTTTCACATTAATTATATGATACGAAATATTTAGAAATAGTAAATTCTCCAAATATTCGAAATTCGAATATCCTGTATGTAAGCAAACTTTTTACAAAATACTTTGCACCTATGATAATAAGTACACAACTAAGAAGATTCTTAGGATTTTATTATTACAAAATACAAATAATGCACATTATTATAATGGCAGTATATTTACATTTCGCGTTTTCTGTTACATAACCCATGCATAAAAATTAGAACTTTCACCAGAAAATACAGTTAAGACTATTATTATGCTCCAATTACGTGGGACAAATTCTAACCAATATGCATAAAACTCTCTGACCATAACCCTTTATCGCTTTATACCCAATCTATTATACATAAGTAAACTTTCAGCAACTAATCTATTGTTGTGTTTAAGTCATTGTGATTATAAAGATGAAATTCTATTTGCTGCAAGTGCGCACACACGCATGTACGTACATAAGATTTTGATTTAGCATCATTTAAAATGAATGTCTTGAACGCTAGACAGTCTTAATCCCCACTATCTAAATGTCGATTTACAATATGCACCATGCTTGTCATAAATTCGTACCACAAGCTTAGGGAAATTAGTGAGAACAACACAAATAAAATACTGCATACATATTAACATGAAATAATACTTCCTCACCTTACTTTGATTATCTATAAGTCAAACGCATGGTTTGTATTTAAAAGATAAAATCCATATGAAAGGGTTTCTTCTGGGCTACAGCGCAAATGCAGTTAATATTGCCAG
>NC_061854.1:24997243-25007243 GCF_019202785.1 Penaeus chinensis
CGTCGTGGCGGTCGTAAAAAGGCCTGCGCTCAGACTGCTGGTTCAAGCCCGAGAAAACGACATATCGCCTTGAGAAGTCAAACGCCGGTGTCGTAGGGGAAATCGCCGCCGTTATATGACACTGCCATATAACCTATATATATATATATATATATATATATATATATATATATATATATGTTATATATATATATAACATATATATATAACATATATATATAACATATATATATATAACATATATATATATATATATAATATATATATATATATATGTACATAGATACATACATATATAAATATATATATATATATATATATATAAATACATACATACATATACATACATACATGTATGTTTGTCTGTTTGTATAAATAAATATATTATATGAATACATATGTATATATACATACATATACATTATCCCTTCTTCTGTTGAGAATAAGGGATAAGGAACAGTGTGTCAGGAATCTTGTAGAGGAGGCCGAAAGCCATTTCCTAGTAAATTACTTTCATCCTGCCTACCAAGCCCTGAGAAAGCTGAACTCCAAGCCCTCCTCAGCAAGTGGCCAGATAATTTCAGATCCTGATGGGGTGCATGTGCATTGGGCTGAGTATTTTGACCAGTTGTATCAGGTTGATCCACTAACAGTTAACTTAGATGCAGGTAATGTTGAGATTCCTTTGTCAGATCCACCCATCAACGAGGATCCACACTCCCTGACTGAGGGAGCTGTCGAGCTTCTTCCCTGTTAGTTCAGATGTGAGGCAAGGCTGTGTTCTTGCACCAACACTTTCCAACACTTGCATGGATTGGATACTGGGTAGAGCTACTGTCCAGTCACTGTGGAGCAATATTAAGGTTACAGACCTTGACTTTGCTGATGGTATTGCCATTCTATCTGAATCTCTGGAAACCCTTGTGGCGGCTCTTGATGCGTTTAGCAATGAAGCGAAGCCCCTGGGGCTATAGGTCTCCTGGACCATGACCAAGATCCAGCATTTTGGGGGCCTACTAGGAGACCCTGTGCAGTTGGTACGTGCTTGTGGGGAAAACATATAAGTCACAAAGAGGTTTATATACCTCAGTAATGCAATTCATGACTCTGGGCTGTCAGACCAAGAAGTCAGTAGATGGATTGGCCTTGCAGCAGGAGTCATGAAATCTCTCAACAAGAGTACTTGTGCAGAAGGCCCAACCTATGTGTCTTAAGAGCCCTGACACTGTCAGTTTTACTATATAGTAGTTAACCTGGACGATATATTGTGCTTTGGAATCTCATCTTGATGCCTTTTGTAACAGATCCTTGCACCTAATCACAGGGTACAGTTGCACTGTGAGACCGGTACAGGTCTTGTTACTTGCAAAATCCACAATCGCCATCTCAGGCTATATGGCAACTTGGCTGTTCGAGACAACCCTGGGTGGAGGAGGCCTGTGGGACGACCGAAGAAGTCGCGGCTTGGGCAGATCGATCAAACCTGTCATAAGGAGCTAGAGATGGGCCAGGCCACTGCCTGGCGGCTCTCCATAAGGGACCCTTATAGATGGAAGCGATGGGTGAATAAGGCTATGCGCCCCCACCTGCGTTAGCTCCCAAATAATGATATGTTATATATATGTTGTATATATGTTATATATATGTTATATATATAATATATAAATATATACATATATACATATATAATATATATATAATATGTATGCAATATATATGATATATATAAAATATATATATATATTCAAGTTATGTATATATCTATATATATATCTATATATCTACACATACACACACACGCACAGTATATGTCCACACATAGAAAGTAAGCATACCAGATTTACAGGAGAAAATTAAGAAATGCTGATACTCACTTGTCCGGAAATCTTTCTTTCACCCACTCTGAAAGTTTCAGGTCTGTCATGAGGTCACCACAAACAGTGCCTGGGTCACTGCAGGCTTGAGAATGGCACCAGGTCAGCTGCATTCTAGAATGAAGAGAGCCACGAGGGTCACGAACAAGATGGATTACTTGCAGGTCAAGGCTTGGGTCCTGAAGAAGAGAGATCACGGGAACCAGGCCCATCCGAACAGTTTTCATCACATTGACAGGCATGTACTTGCACACAGCAGACAGGTATTCTTTGTCAAAGCAAAGCGCTCTGTTTCTTGAACAAGAATTCCAGACACGTGTATTGTGGTCCATCAGGAAACTATTATTCCGCATGTAGCTGACATACTCCTCTTGCTGAGAGAGGTCACATGTCATAATACTTCTCAGTAGATTTAAGACCACGTCAACCAAGGGGCCCTCCTGTAAGTGAAGATTCTTGAGCAAATGGTGCAGAGGCTCGAAACTGAAATATGTACCAGGGTATGACTTCAGCAGGTCTCCGAGGAAGGAAGAACCACTGCGCCAGGTGGAGAGGATGATGACCCTGCGCACCTGCAAAGGGGGGACCACTTCCCCAGGAGTGAAATCAGTGTCTGGGATGCTGTTCAGAAACTCCTTTTTGATGGTGTGGCGTAAGATGTTTTCGCCCATCTTCCAGAGTCCTTCATATGTCATCCGAGGAAGGACAACCCCTCGACTCGAGCCACCGTTGCTCGCAGCTGTCATTCCACGGTTCACCTTATACGTGCGCGACACCACAGATACGCTGGAGGTTCGCGATTGTGCTGGTGGAGGGTTCAGGCGGGCAGCCTCCTCCATCATCCTCTGTTCCTCTGCTTGCTGGGCCTTCATTTCATCGGCCAGAATGTGATCCTGAAGAATCTGCTGTTCTCGCATATGATGCTCCTGTAAATGATTATTTTCTCTATGCAGTTCCTGTTGCTGCTCCAATTTCAGTTTGTCTATTTCCTGTTCTTGTGCTTCGTTAGCAGGCACACTCTTCCTTAGTTGACTGTGTTCGTGCTGAAGATATCGATGCTGCTTTTGCTGTTGTTGCTTCTGGGTCTGATCCTCCATTGGATCTCTATCTGAATCCTCCACCATGAGGACTCCTTGCTTGGCCAGTGCATCCCGCTCCTGTTCACTGAGGTGTAGGGGAGGTTTCGTGTGCACTGCAGACTCTGCCGCAGCAGGTAGATCCTCGGCCGCTGCGACGCCATCCGTCTGGGCTGCCTTTCTCTCTTCACTTGGGTCTGCGGAGGAGAATAACAATTAAATTTACGCAGGATATATGTACTCATACCAAGAATCCATAACACCATCTGTCTCCAGATGTATTAATAGTCAATGGAACAAGCAGAATTAGAAAATAAGAACAATAAGAAAAAACAGACATGCTGTTTCCCAAACATACAATGAAATATAGTATGGCAAGATACCTAAGGCACATCGACACTTGAATGCGACAGATGGATAGATTGATGAATAGTTGGTTAAATGGATAAAAGTGGAGGTATTCCATCTTGTTAGATGGAACTGCAAACAAAGAAAGCATACTTAAGGTCTTTACTTCTTTATACTATATATATATATTACACACACAAACACAGTCACACTCACATATATACATACACATACACCCCCACCCTATACGATGTACATAAACACAATTTCCTGCCAATTCAAGGAATGTGGAAATCAGAATTGTTCACTAGCGTCTACTAATTGACGCCTTTCCGGCTGAGCACATATGGAGCCATATTCATTTAACAAAATTCGCAAAAATCTAGAGATCATAAATCCGTGGTGGTTGGGTTAAGGCTTATCGTCAGCAGAAGAAAAGAATAGAGAGAATATTCCCATCCAGGCAGTCACCCTCCCAAGGGGAACCACAGCCCGCCTCACTTGCTGGGTAAAAGAATCTGTAATCCTTCCCCCCCAACATTACCATTTATATAAGTTGTCAGTGAGTTTATATATATACATACACATATATACACAGTATATATGTATATATATGTATATATATATATATATATATATATAGATTGTGTATACGAATACATACATGGTATAAAAACCCACAATGTAAAAACTAGATTTTACCTCCTCACAGCACAAAGTCCCCCAGTGGTCGCTAAGCAAGGTAGATTGATATACTTTTGGAGTTTAACCCTACATTCCATTACACTCCAGGTGCAATTAACAAAGTAGCTGCGATGCGATTGAGATTTGCAAATTTCTGGCCTTCTGTATATGGCTCAGCCTGTGTCAGCATTTTATGGGTGTCTCATTTTGTTCTCTAACACTCTATGCTTACCGTGGCGGTGGGATTGCCAGCAGGCGCTCCTGCCGCCATGGTGTAAGCATATTGCATAACCTCTTTACCAACACGGCGGCTGTTGCAAGCGGTCCCTGTCTCAGGAATTGTGTATGCTCACAATTCTCTTAGTAATGTAATAGTGTGGCACAGTGCATGCAACACCTCTCTTCACAGTTTATTGTCTCCATGATCACACACAAAGCTGACTCCTTGTCCCATATACCCATTTTTAGATGTGTTAGATGCAGACGTTGTGCACACACAACAACGAGATGATTACTAGAGGTGAATCCTTTAGTACCTCTGCCCAGGCGACAGTACATACCAACCAGGGAGCTCATCATGGAAAATGGCCTCTTATTCCGCCAATCAGTCCCTAGCAAGAAGCATGGTACACATCAAAGGCGTTCGTATAATCCGCTGGTTGTTCCCGAAATGCTCGTCCCAACAGTATTGCGGTTGCTCCATAAGGCCCTAACTACCTCCCATTCAGGTGTATACAGAGCCATCAAGACTACTAGATCGCGGTATTTCATTCCATGTTTGGCTGCTAAAGTAACAGATCATGTAAGAAAATGTCAGTTATGCCCGCTATACAAAGGTTCCGAGTCAAAACCAGCCCCTGATCTCACCTACAACATACCCAGGAGACCGTTCCAACACGTCAGTGTCGATGCCCTTTCAGGGTTTTCTGTCTCCGCTGCCAACAACCGGTATTTGTTTGTCTTCATAGACTATTTGTGATTCTGTGAATTTGTTCCTATCCCTGACAAGTCTGCAACCATGATCGCCCATGCATTTTTGGAGAACATCGTTTGCAGGCACAATACCCCAGAAGAGATCGTATATGATAATGGGACTGAAACTAATAACTCACTTATGCAGTCCCTCTGTAGTATGTTCAACATCAAGCAAATAATTGTATTACTTCACAGTCCCCAGGCTAACAGCATCACAGAAAAGTTGAATAGGGAAATACTTAACATGTTGCATATATCTTTGGCCTCAGGCGACATAGTAAGACCTACCACAGTACCCTGGATGATATTCCTCACTTCATAGTTTATGGCGAGGACAGGCGCCTACCATACAAATTACTAGAGCAACAGCCGATGCCTGTTTTTACTAACAGCTATGCCAGGTCAGCTATCAGGAGGAAGCAGGAAATAAACAAAGTTACACTTAGTCATCTACAAGTAAAAAGGGACAAAATCATCTAACAACAACACAGGCTGCACAAAAAAGGAATATTGGTGTAGGTATGATTATTTTCCACCAAGTTAATGACAGGACAGTTCCCATACATAAGCTATCACCTAAATTTGAGGGTCCATTTCGAGTTTGAGTATAAGGAACAACAAGGCTCACGGCAAATGTCTACGTATATTATCACAGTCCTGGTATCACTGTTGCACACTTAAGCTTGCAGACAAGCATTATGCACACTACTTCCTACAACCTGGTGCGGTACTCGAGGACATTGGCTCTGCCTCGCTCATCGGGAACTACTGTGAGGTGGACATCAACCTTAACATACTCTCCTCCTACAACTCAGCATCCACACACATTTCCCTCATAACCCAGTATACCCACATGATTAACACTGATAGTTCACTCACCGAAGACCAGCCCACACCCTTACTCTCATTTTTACACATAGCTGTGGACTACCTGCTCCCATTTCAGTACAGATTAACCTTCACTAGCGTCGCGACGTCCTACATGTTTGGCATCGCTACACATGATGAGCTAGACGCCCGTTTCGGGGATTATAAGCGTTCCCTGAGCTCGGTAGACGCGAAGATCAAGGGCACGTTCGAGGCTATCTATTATGACCGCATTTCGGCAACTACCCCTCGCCAACTCTTCTTCTCTCTAACTATCGTAACGCTCCTTTCCTCACAGCTAAACTCCATTATTCCCCTTTCCACTACACAATATTTACACGCTAGCGTCGGAACACGACATAATTCTGAGGTCCACTAACTACAACTCACATTCTCTCCTCTCTTCTAATGATCTTTCTTCATGTTCCCTCGTCGTCTCCGGATTGCGGGTTTGTTTTGACCAGTTGGGTGATCAGTGTCCATCCCAATCGACAAATAGAAGTGGTGTAAAAAGACTGGGAATCGGGCACACAAGACTGGCTCATGGTCTGATGATGACGCACGCCATTAACGGTCGCACATGTAGTGGAAAGATGTGCAGCATCCTCAGACTAATGACGTATGTACTTGTCTCCCCCATACACATTGATAAATGTATTAAGGAAGGATTGTGACAGGTATTATTAGTTTCGTAAGGGAGAATAATTTTTCAAACAAAATTTAATGATGCCCAATATTTATGGAATAATCATATACTTATAAAACATAATATTTATACTTTGATATTTTGTATAATATTGTTTGTTTTTACTTATAAGAGACTTTATTGGTGGAGTTTTACATGTTTTAAATTCTTTAACATTTTAATCTTTAATTTTATTCGCCGCTGTCTTTAGCAGATAATTTTAAATAAACATTCAAGATATACTGTTAACAGTAATAAACAAGAACATATCCAAATAATCAAGAAAAAGTGAAAATGTCAGTGGTTTCATAAATCTCGTAGCAATGATTACTGATAATTATGATAGAAGAAGTTCGTGTATAGCTAAAAACGCTATGATTTCTTTCATCAAAATATGAAGAGGGAGTACTTCAGTCACTGGTATTTTCAACTGCAACTTACGAATCTGATAGCATATGTGTATGTGAATGTTTATTTATATATAAGCATCTATAAACGCAGTTCGCAATTAATGTTTTAAATTTGCAGGACATCATCCTTGTGAAGAATAAGGGACAAATGAATGCAGCTAAACGTAGCGTGACTTTTTTTTTTTTTTTTTTTTTTTTGCACATTGAAATGTATTGGACCATGTGAATAAGAGAAAAAAAAAAAACGAATTCGACCTTTATTTTGCAAGTGACCAGTGTCATGCTAAATGTCAGATCCTTCAGGCCTTTGGAATGCCGTTACATCATGCCTAACAAGGTATAATTCAAAGGGCAGTTGAATAATTAGACTTTAATACTTATTGCTTCATTTAACAAGCTGTGTAAAGACTATGAATCATGACCAGCAACACGAATAACCGTGAGCGAGCCATGGCATATTCCACGGGCGAGTCGCGTGGCCTGATTTTGGCACACCTTGTCCTTTCGTCCTTCTATCCGTAGGACGCATACACACATACATGTACACGGATGCACACGCATATACACACAAACATAAACACACACGTCCACACACAAAAGCAAATGCACTCGCCCTAAAACACACATACGCATATCCATAACCATATATATATATATATATATATATATATATATATGTGTGTGTGTGTGTGTGTGTGTATGTGTGTATGTGTGTGTGCGTGTGTGTGTGTGTGTGTGTGTGTGTGTGTGTGTGTGTGTGTGTGATATTTCATGTATTTCTCATTCATACCTGTGTGTTTGTGTGTATGTGTGTGTGTGTTTAAATACATATATATAAATACATATACATGTATGTATATACATACACACCCACATCAATATATATGTATATACAACCACACACAAATAAATGTGTGCACACACAAACACACACACACCCACACCCACACACACACACACATTTATATATATATATATATATATATATATATATATATACATATACATACAAGTTATTATCATATCATTAATACACAATCATTCATTCCACTGTACGATTTACGCCCGTTTTACAATTACTATAAGGGTGACCCAATGTGTCCTTCATCCCTTAAAAGTAATACAAGATCGCGCCCTCACCATCATCCCTCAAATTATCGGAAACTTGAAGGAAGGCTGTAAAGAAGGGTTAAGTCAGCCTGAGGCCTCGTCCACACTAAGGTGGTACGTCGCACATGGCAAATGACAGGTGGCAAGTTGCTGGTCACAAGATGACATTATCGGAGGCTAATGGTTAATACAAATAAATGTGCTATTCACCAAATGTTATTGTCCTAAGTTATCTTGTGACATTTATGCACCTTCCACTTTAAGGAATAAAGTAGAGGACTTTGAAGAAGAATGTGAGGCAAACTTGTTCCAATACCCTAAAAATACCATAAGGATTTTTTTCTCTCTCACAAACAAAATATTTTGATAACTATCATCATACAAACATTTGGTTAATTTGGGTCTTCCCTTTAAATATGTATATCATCAGATTTGTTCTCGTGTGATGAGAACGAATTTGATGATAATCTCCGTCGCATTCTCCAGCCGACAATCTTGATGTTCCGATAGCAGGGGAGGGCATGAAGTAGATCAGGGAAATTACGGGGTAAAACAGGCTTAAGAAAAATAGAGAACAGAAATGTGTAAAACATGCACAAAAACGCTTAAAATTGGCTAATGGAACTCTACGGACATTACCGCCACCTTTGAAAGTCTACGGACCGACGTGCCATGTTTCGAAAAACTCTGCGGGGACCAAACCCATCATTCGACAAAAATCTACGGGATTTCACATAATCTACATCCCCTGTGGTAATCGTACAATGCGTCCTAACCAATAAACCAACTTAACCTAACCCTGTGGGATTTATACACTACGATCTATATATTCCCTAGCCAGGGGGCTAGGGAATATATAGTCTAGCAATCTTGCTGACCTGCGTTCAAATACCTCGCCGCCAGTGGGATGGCAACCCTGGCCATTCCTTGCACATAGGGGATAACTTAGAAGCAAAATGAAGCAGACAGTATGTCACACCAAGAATATCCATCGTAACAAATGGAATCAAACTAAACCTTTTACATCCAAAGTCATTATTTGCCAAAATAAAAGAGAAATGTTAAAACCAAATAACATGATAAAAAGGGGAAACATTTGTATGTATGACACACATAGAGTAATTTTGAATTGTATTGACAGATTTGCACCAAACACATTTAACAACACGGTCTTCGGTCGCCCAGTGAGCTAGGCTTTGGATGAGAGGGCTATCATGCAGTCTTTCTGGAGTAAACAATGCGATGTATACCTGCTCTCATGCACAACTATGCCTCTTCAAGACAATGAACCAGTCAACATAACATCTGTACTAGATGTGGAGAAATACAAGTGTTTATATGATAAAATATCACTTCAGTACAATAACAGTACTTTCCATAGTAGAATTATCAAATTATTTTGTAAGAAAAATCCATACAAGTATTTTCAGGGTAATAGTTCAATTACTTGTTTTGCATCAGAGTGACCTCATGCTCCAATCCATTCAAGTTGTACGACGAGAAAGTAAACAATGAAACAGGTGTGCCAGGTAGGAGTGCTGGCACAACTGTACAATGATATGCAGTAGTTTAAGCGCGGGTTTAAATTACCGTGGACAGAAAGAGTAGGGCTATTAAAACCAGTTTGCCTCATGTTTTTCGGGTTATTCCTCTAAGTGATATTGATTTCACAAAGTTACTTTGGACTTAGGACAACAATAACATCATCATCTTCCGATGATGCCATCTTGTGAACCTAGTGAAAGCGGCCTGATACGTGCCACAAACAACCTTGGTCTGAAATCACAGTGCTATGTGTTACTTGCCATTTGCCACATGCGACGTGCCACCTTGGTTTGAAAGCGGTCTTACAGCCTCCCTCAGTTTCTTGATTTTGATTAGTGAAGCATATGTTATTTAAGCATGGTATATAACCATGTTAATTACTGGTCTAGTACACGAAACGTATTTAAACATTTACTTGTATTTAAC
>NC_061854.1:25019743-25027243 GCF_019202785.1 Penaeus chinensis
ACCAGCTATTTGTGGGTGTACTCGTGGGATGGATATTGGCGTTTTTGCGTGTCTGCGATCATTACAATGCAAGGAGGTTAGTGAACATTCCTCTACATCGTTTACTACATATACCGACTGAATAACAGTGCGGGAACTTGGAATACTGCCATGCGTTGGAAAAACAATTCACGGATTATACATGGAAAACGTTTTTGTGATTACCCGAGGCTTATGTTATTTTAAGCAGTATCGTGTACAATTTTCATTTACGCAATATAAACTACAGCCATTATTTTTCTTTCGATAATGGCAGCTGATGAGTGTCATTTCAACATTTTAAGTAGGCATTACATTACATATAATCACGCATGAAAAATATGATTATGTTCCATAACCGTATACGAAAGGCATGTTTAGAAACATACATCTCATATGATTAAAAACAGAACTTACCTTCCTGACTTCTCGACTTGTGCATTCTCTTGCGAAATTTTTATACGTTCTTCCAAACGTTTCTTGAAACATAAATGTTACTTTTGTATAGGAAAAAGTTTTTCTACCTTGATGCGTATATCTGAATCAGCTGGAAATCAAACATCACACTATTGTGGGGAAATATGAGCGTGAACACACAGGTCATGCGGCTAGAGGAGCCAGGAGTTACAACAACTAGTGTTTGTTGCCTCCGGGGGCTAACTGACAGCACAGGCGTTCGTTTGCTCCCAGCCGCTTGCGCGTGCTGCCATGCTCTGTAAAAATAATATACTCTGAGCACATACTTCACTATTCCGCTGTTTGATTGTGACTGCTGGTACAGACGAATAAATTTAGGAACATGGTAACTACATATATGTATATAACTGTGTATATGTACACACACACACACACACACACACACACACACACACACACACACACACACACACACACACACACACACACACACACACACACACACACACACGCATATGACTGCCGCGATGGTCCAGTGGTAGAGCACTGGGCTCCAACCCTTGTGGTCCCGAATTCAATTCCCGTCGCGGCTCGAGCCCGAGAAAACGACAAATTGCCCTGAGAAGTCAAACGCAGGTGTCGTAGGGGAAGTCACATATACAAATATATATGTGCACACATACATATAAACATATATACATATATACATACATAAATATGTATATATACATATATATGTATTATATATACATAAAAACGCACACATATATACATATATCTTTATATGTATATATATACATATATATACATACATATATATATATATATATATATATATATATATATATATATTGCATTGGGCCGCCGTGGCACAATTGTTAGCGCGCCGAACCGCGATTCATTAGGAAGGGCATCCAATGAGGCAAGTGTGACACTGTCATATAACCTTTCAATAGTGAATCAAGAGAGGCCTATGCCCTGCAGTGGACTGAATGGCAGTTTGTAAGGGTATATATGAACACCTTAAACATATGGTTTAGCAGGAGTAGTGAAAGGACGGTTGGCCTTAACCTCTTTTATTTAGAAGCGTAAGCAACACAGATATTCACATGGATACAAGTCTTTGGTAAGGCTTAGTGCTTGGTCGTCAGCCCGCAGGGGAGCGCGCGGCTGGGGCCTGCCCCGACAAGCAGTCGGCAGGACTCTCTGAAAAGAACTCTCTCTGACCTGGGTCTTCCTGAGCCTTAAGTACTGGTGGGTGACGTGGGGGCCTGGCCCATCGTAGGCACACCACTTGGAGCTTGCCACGTGGGAGCTATTTATACATACTTATATTGGAGCTAGCCATGTGGGTCCTTCGGGCGTTGTGGAAATCGTCACTGGAAGTTCGCCAGAAACCGAGAAAGACTAGGATAATCATGCCCGTCGATCCAGTGAAGGACCAGGAACTCGCCAGAGCAGGTACCAGCCCATAATGCTGTGAACTTGCCTGGACGCCGCAGATCCACTCAACCTCCAGGAGCTCCAAGAGGATGCTTCCTGCCGGACGCTTGTGATCCTGACGAGGACAACGAGGACGTCGGTACGAGCAAAAAGGACCTGGATGAGATCTGCGGGAACGTGCATTGTGCGAGTAAGCCTCCGAGTTAGGCCTGGTCAAGGACTACGAGGACGAATCCGAAGTCAAGGAGGACCTGTGCGAGACCTTCGAGGACGTGTGGATGTCGAGGGCGAACGGATTTACCAGGGACCAAGATGAAGACGACGACAGGGACGAGCAGCCACGAAGATGCATAGGGACAGCACACGCAAGAAAAAAGTGTTTACAAGTCAAGAACCAGCCAGGTTGGGTCACCTTTGAGTCAAATATCAGACGCCTCGAGGGCGAGGCGCAAGGTAGGTGGCAGAGCGGTGTGACAGGCCCGGGCAGCTGGGTGACCTGACCTTACTCCAGAAGCGCCTCGAGGGAAACACCCGGCGCCCTGGTCAAAACAGGGCGTGCCCCACGCACCCACCAGTACTTCTTAAGGTTCAGGATAACCCAGGTCAGAGAGAGTCCTTTCCTCCGGGCAGACCAAGCACTAAGCCTTACCAAAGACTTGTATCCGTGTGAATATCTGTGTTGCTTACGCTTCTCAATAAAAAGAGGTTAACCCAACCGTCCTTTCACTACTCCTGCTAAACCATATGTATAAGGTGTTCATTTAAAGAGCCTTTACATAAGTGTGTGTGTGTGCGTGAGTGTGCGTGCTTGTGTGTGTGGGGGGGGGGGGGTGCTGTAGAAAAACCCACAATGCAAAATTAGATGGACTGGCCAGCGGCGCGAATTGTCTTCCCTTCCGCTGATGTCCACACCTGTCTTTAACCCTGGAATCCCTCGCGACATAGGTCGCCGTTCGACGGCTTGCAGCCCGCGATCCTTCACCGCGTCTCAGGTTACGCCACCGCAATCACGCATCCCCCCCCCCCTTCGTGCCAACCGTGACCGTGGACGCCTCAGTACCGTCAAACTACAACCGCCGCCGCTCCCCGACTACAGATAGCTACTGTTTCTACCATTCCAGGTTCGGCACCCGGGCGCGTCGTTGCGAACCCCCTTGCTCCTGGCCGGGATACGGGCACCGCGGGAACTAATAGCGCCGGTTTCTTGCGGCCCAGGACGGCGCCTGCTCTACGTCCGTGACAACAACTCTCACCTACGGTTTCTGATAGACAAAGGAGTGGCCTTATCCCCGCATCCCACAAGGACAGGCAGTAGCCCACTTCTCGCACGTTGGAGGCTACCAACTGTTCACCAAACAACGTATACAGTAAGTGTTTTATGGCACTCCTTTTCAGCGGCGCCCCCCACTCGAAGCTGACATGGGTTTTCCTGGTCGCTGATGTACAGCAGCCAATCCTCGAAGCAGACTTCCTTGTGCACTATGGATTCACGGTGGACCTTAAGTGGGCGTCTCTTGTACACCAGTCAGGAGCCGGTACCCACGCCTCGTCGGCCATGGTACACGACTCCCGCATCTACATGGTGCTACCCAACCAATGCGCCTATAGAGCTATGCTTCTTGAGTTTCCAGTGTTGACAAAACCTATCAATGTGGCAATGACAACGGCACACACTGTCACACACCACATCACTACGACTTGACCACTGGTCTATTCCCGTTGCAGGCCCCTCGCATCAGATCGTTTCCACATCGCCAAGATAGAGTTTGAGCACATGAGGGACCTCAGAATCATACGCCCTTCCAGCAGCCAGTGGGCATTTCCCCTGCACCTAGTACGGAAGAAAGACAGCGATTGGCGCCCTTGTGCTGATTATCGCCATCTCAACACAGCTACCGCGCCGGATCGTTACCCTCTCCCGCACCTCGACTCCTTCACAGGTGAACTCTCAGGGTGCACGATTTTCTCCAAAATTGACGTCGTCAGAGCATACCACCAGATCCCTATCATAAGACGGCTGTAACTATACGAATTTCTAAGAATGCCGTTCGGCCTCCGCAATGTCGCCCAGACCTTCCAATGTTTTATGGATGATGTTACCCGTGGACTACATGGTGTTTTCGTCTGCATCGATGCCATACTCATCGTTAGCGGCAGTAGGAGGAGCACAAGCAACACCTCTACGCCCTCTTTGACTGCCTGCAGAAAGCCGGAGTAATCATCAACCCTGGTAAGTCTCTTCGGAGTCACCTCTCTTACTTCCCTAGGTCATACAGTTACCGCTGATGGCATCACCCCTTTTCAGGAAAAGGTCTGTAGCATCAGGCAGTTCCCTAGACCGACAACCAAGAGACAGCTTCAGAAGCACCTCGGTATGATAAACTTCTTTAGATTAATTCCCAGGTGTGCACCTCTACTGGTTCCTCTACAGGGCCTCTCCTCCTCTCCCCATCCTGGTCAGGACGCAGCAGAGACATTACCTGGCCCCTGAGGCGACCGAAGCTTTCAAGACCAGCAAAGATGCCTTAGCCTCGGCGACCCTTCTTAACCACCCGCAGCAGGGGCTCAATATAGCTGTAGACGCCTCGGACACCGCCATGGCAGTCGTTCTGCAGCAAGATCCAGGAAATAGTTGGCAGCCCCTGGTTTTCTTTTTGCCCACAGCAAAATCAGTACAGCGCCCTCGGCCTGGAGCTCCTTGCGATCTACACTGCCATCAAGCACTTCCGGACATACGTCAAGGGGAAAGACTTCCACATCCTGACGGATCACAAGCCCCTCACCTTCGCCCTGCACAACAGGAGACAGTTCGTGACACAGTTCACCACCGACATACGGCACATCCGAGGCACCAACAACCAGGTCGCGGACGCCCTATCCAGAGTATCAATAGCCATGGTAAGTGCCAGCAACAACCCTATCAACTATCATGTAGTGTGCAGCGCACAGCAACAAGACACTTCCCTTCCCTTGCCGGCAGTTTTTCGAACCTTCCTGTATGGGGTGCACTGGATGTACCTAAAGGGAAACTTTCCAGAAAGTTTACGGAGAGAGGGAGGGAGGGAGGGAGAGACAGAGAGATGAAGAGAGGGATGGAAATAGAGACGAAAAGAGGGAGAGACAAAGAGAGAGATGGAGGGAGGGAGAGACGAAGAGGGGAAAGGAGGTAGAGAGGGAGGAAGGGAGGGAGGGAGGGAGGGAGGGAGGGAGGGAGGGAGAGAGAGACAGAGAGACGAAGAGAGGGAGGGAGGGAGGGAGGGATGAAGAGAAGGAGAGACGAAGAGAGGGAGGGGGGGAAATACAGAGAGACGAAGAGAGGGAGGGAGGGATAGACAAAGTGAGGTACGGGGGGAGGGACAGAGAGAGGAAGGAAGGAAGGAAGGGAGAGACGGAGAGAGATAGGGAGGAAGGGAGAGACAGAGAAAAGGAGGGAGAAACGGAGATAGATAGGGACGGAGGGAAGGAGAGACAAAGAGAGGGAGGGAGGGAGGGAGATACGGAGAGAGAGAGAAAGGGAGGGAGGGAAGAAGGGAGAGACACTTTTTTTTATCAAGATGCATAATCCTTATTACAAAACCAATTCAGACCTCAAATTGACCTTGATCGAATCAGGTGACCTTGACTTTTCCTTGAAAATGTTGCCAATCAACTCGGTATAATCGAAAGCCCTATAAAAGACATCAGGATTATCAATATCCACCAAGGAGTTAAGCAGATAGCAGATTTCCTAACTGGGATGGTGGCCATATAGGATTTGTTCCGAAACGAGACTTATAGGGGTAGAAAAAAACTAAACCCTATGATTTTCTCACCATTCAGGACCTAAAGACCCTGAACCCAATTTGGCAGACCAATCTCGAAAATTTACATAAGGAACCACACAACCTTCCTTGCTGTGCTGTCCCCATTCTCTCCCTCTTCTATCTTTCCTTTCCTTCTTTCTTTCTTTCTTTCTTCCTTCCTTTATTCCCTCATCCCGCCCAACCTCCCTCTCTCCCTCCCTTCCTCCCCCCCTCTCCCCTTCCTCCTTTCTTCCCTCCCCCCTCTCTTCCTCCATCCCTTCCTTTTTTCATCCCCGTACTACTGCCGTAGATGTCTGGGTTACCGTACAAAGCAACATGCTTCCTTCCTTTATTATTGGCGCTGTCTATAGGCACCCCATGCTACCTCGGAATCTATTGCATTGAAAAGGTTTACAGAGAAAACCTTTAGGTGACCTAAATGATGATTTAACAAAATCTAATGCTAAGTTAGCTAAGATGATAAAGAAAAATAAATTAGAACAAATAATAGATAAACCTACACGAATTACAGAAAAAAAAAAAACACTTCTATAACATATTTAATAATAACTAACAGATCAGACCTCATCCTCCACTTCGATGTCATCCCGTACCATTGTAGTAGCATGTCCCCGCAACCTGAAGCTCAGGGTACTTCCCAGGTTGGGTATGCCCAGGTCCGCCGCCCTGTCCGCGCTCATTGGACAGCGGGCTCCCCTCGTTCCCTGCGCGCTTACACAGCGCTCGCCTACTTAAGCCGCGCAGGCCGCTAGCGAGATCACCATTCACTGATCCTCCAGCAGACCAAGGGCATAGCAGCAGCACACAAGGACTGCCCAGTCCTTAGCCGACTGGGGAGCCTACGGGCTCCCCCGTAGAACTCCAACTTCAGTCTTCACCACCCAGCCATACCTGTGGGCACTCACACCCACACAGTCACTCCCTAAAGAGATAAGACACCAGACTAACATAGTAGATGGCCACATATCCACTTACTATACTGGTGACCCCCGGAGTGACCCGACAAATGGAGTGACACGTTCCGGTATATCGCTCGTTCGCTTAGCTCACTCTCTGGAGGGGGAGTACATGTAGTAGCATGTCCCCGCAACCTGAAGCTCAGCGTACTTCCCAGGTTGGGTATGCCCAGGTCCGCCGCCCTGTCCGCGCTCATTGGACAGCGGGCTCCCCTCGTTCCCTGCGCGCTTACACAGCGCTCGCCTACTTAAGCCGCGCAGGCCGCTAGCGAGATCACCATTCACTGATCCTCCAGCAGACCAAGGGCATAGCAGCAGCACACAAGGACTGCCCAGTCCTTAGCCGACTGGGGAGCCTACCGGCTCCCCCGTAGAACTCCAACTTCAGTCTTCACCACCCAGCCATACCTGTGGGCACTCACACCTACACAGTCACTCCCTAAAGAGATAAGACACCAGACTAACATAGTAGATGGCCACATATCCACTTACTATACCATGAACCATGAACTTATCACGATGACGTTAAATATAAAGAAAACAAAGACCACCCGTAATACAAACTTTTCACGATTTCAAACACTACGATCCTCAATCTTTCTGCGAGCTTATCTTGTCTAAATAAATTACTTTCATTTCATTGACAGATAATGTAAACAACAAAGTACCTATCCTAACGGAAGTTATTAAAAATAGCATTGATGCGCTGGCTCCCTACGTAACACGAACCTGCTCCATGGATAAATGACATCAAGAGAGCCATTAGCGATAAAAATAATGCTCACCAAACTCATAATAGTAACAGAAATGAGGATGCCTTTCAGAAAGATTACAAAGCAAAAATGAAAAATGAAAAATTGCTA
>NC_061854.1:25039743-25047243 GCF_019202785.1 Penaeus chinensis
AAGAGAAAGGGGGAGGGGGGGGGAGGAGAGAGGATTAAAAAGGAGAGATTTTGGGGAAAGGGAGAAAGGGGAGGAAAGGGGAAGAGGAGAAAGAGAAGGGGGAAGGGGGAGGAGGGAGGGGGAAGGGAGGGGGAAAATTTAGGGGAGAGAGAGAAAGAAGGGAGAGAGAGGGGGGAGAGAAGAGAAGGGGAGAGGAGAAGTGGGGAGAATTGGGGAGAGAGGGGAGAGGAGAGAAAGAAGAGAGAGGGGAGAGGGAGAAAGGGGAAGGGAAAGGGGAGATGAGAGAGAGGGAGGGGGGGAAGAGAGAGAGAGAGAGGGGGGGGGAGAGAGAGGAGGGGGAGAAAGGGGGGGGGGGGAGGGAAAAGGGTTAGGAGGAAGGGGGAAAAGGGAGGAGAGAGAGAAGAGAAGAGAAGAGGGGGAGGAGGAGGAGTGAGAAGAGAGGAGGGAGAGGAGAAGAGAGGGAAAAGAGGAAGAAGGAAGAGAGAGGAAAAGGAGGCCGAGAGAGAGGGGCGAATGAGAGAGACGACCTGAGAGAGAGAGAGACCGAGAGGAGGACGAGACGAGAGCGAGAACGAGAAGAGAGAGAGATGAGACGAGGTGGAGAGATTGAGAGAGAGAGAGAGAGAGAGACGTGAGAGAAAGGAGAGAAGGAGGAAAGCGAAAGAAAAAGCGAAAGAGAGAAGAGAAAGAAAGAGAGGAGAGACGAGAAGAGAGATGAGAGAGCGAGAGAGAGAGGGAGAGAGAAAAGAGATAGAGAAAGAGAAAGAGAGAGAGAGAGGGGGGGAGAAAGAGAGAGAGGGGGAGAGAGAGAGAGAGAGAGAGAGAGAGAGAGAGAGAGAGAGAGAGAGAGAGAGTGAGGAGAGAGAGAGAGAAAATGTAATAACAGGTGGATGCTCGTTATCCCACTTGCTGCCGCAAAGTGGTAGTTTGGTACTTGGAGTGAAAGTTGTCGCAGTTTTATAGTTTATTTCTGCGGGAGTGCAGTAGGTGGGATACAGAGGATAGGCAAGGCAGGAGCGCCCAGTGAAGAGCGGGGCGACCTGCCCGGCCAGCTGTGGCGAGCTGTCTGTCTGGACTGCTCAGAAGTTTCTATGAACAAACTTCGTTTTGGGACATTTCATAATGGAAAACGTGAAAAAAATTTAATGAACATAAATTCCAATACAATGTGGTCACATGGTGGTTTCGTGGTGAAGCAACAAGGGTACCTCATATACGGTTGTATTTAAGAAGAGACTTATGGTGTTTACAAGACTAAAAAGCTTCGTGATAAGGAGACAGAAATGCTGAGAATTCATAAAACAAAGATATTTGATATAGCAATAACATACTTAGGGATTCAGAATAAGCATTTTCTGAAGAACATTTTGAATATAAACAACACATAGTTATAGACATCAGAATAACAGCATGGGAATTATTCACGAGCAATAACGGTTGAATTTTCGTGTTCTAGGTCACTTCGTCATTGCCACGGGTGTAGTAGACCTGTTGGAGTCGGCTGAGGACAGGGGAATTTCTGTGAGACAAGGAACACATGGCTTTTCTTGTATGTGAGACGAGAGAGATCACGAGAACAGGTCACTAGAGAGAGAGAGAGAGAGAGAGAGAGAGAGAGAGAGAGAGAGAGAGAGAGAGAGAGAGAGAGAGAGAGAGAGAGAGAGAGAGAGAGAGAGAGAGAGAGAGAGGGAGAGGCAGGAGAGGGAGAGGCAGGAGAGGGAGAGGCAGGAGAGGGAGAGGGAGAGGCAGGAGAGGGAGAGGCAGGAGAGGCAGAGGCAGGAGAGGCAGAGGCAGGAGAGGCAGAGGCAGGAGAGGCAGAGGCAGGAGAGGCAGAGACAGGAGAGGCAGAGGCAGGAGAGGCAGAGGCAGGAGAGGCAGAGGCAGGAGAGGCAGAGGCAGGAGAGGCAGAGGCAGGAGAGGCAGAGGCAGGAGAGGCAGAGGCAGGAGAGGCAGAGGCAGGAGAGGCAGAGGCAGGAGAGGCAGAGGCAGGAGAGGCAGAGGCAGGAGAGGCAGAGGCAGGAGAGGCAGAGGCAGGAGAGGCAGAGGCAGGAGAGGCAGAGGCAGGAGAGGCAGAGGCAGGAGAGGCAGAGGCAGGAGAGGCAGAGGCAGGAGAGGCAGAGGCAGGAGAGGCAGAGGCAGGAGAGGCAGAGGCAGGAGAGGCAGAGGCAGGAGAGGCAGAGGCAGGAGAGGCAGAGGCAGGAGAGGCAGAGGCAGGAGAGGCAGAGGCAGGAGAGGCAGAGGCAGGAGAGGCAGAGGCAGGAGAGGCAGAGGCAGGAGAGGCAGAGGCAGGAGAGGCAGAGGCAGGAGAGGCAGAGGCAGGAGAGGCAGAGGCAGGAGAGGCAGAGGCAGGAGAGGCAGAGGCAGAGGCAGGAGAGGCAGAGGCAGGAGAGGCAGAGGCAGGAGAGGCAGAGGCAGGAGAGGCAGAGGCAGGAGAGGCGAGAGGCGAGAGGCGAGAGGCGAGAGGCGAGAGGCGAGAGGCAAGAGGCAAGAGGCAAGAGGCGAGAGGCAAGAGGCGAGAGGCAAGAGGCGAGAGGCAAGAGGCGAGAGGCAAGAGGCAAGAGGCGAGAGGCGAGAGGCGAGAGGCGAGAGGCGAGAGGCGAGAGGCGAGAGGCGAGAGGCGAGAGGCGAGAGGCGAGAGGCGAGAGGCGAGAGGTCATTGGGCATCCAAGAATAATTCTCATGGCGTTGTTCTGTAAAACTTCAAGGGGTTTGAGGGCACTCGGTGGCAATATACAAAGAACTGGGCTTGCATAGTCTATCATGGACCTAACAAGGGAGATATACATCAACCTTAGGACTCTCAGGGAGGCGCCTACATATTTGTTAATTATGTAGTGCAATGGTTTTAAACGCTCAAGGCAACTTTCCTTTATTTTTTTAACAATATCCTTGGCAAAGGATATTGTGGGACATGAGATGGGGAGCAGTCACCATAACACCAAGACATTTGTAGGTGTCAGTTCTTGCAATAGTTGATCCACCTAATGTAATGGAATGTAAGGTAGTTTACGAGATCTGGAAATATGCTTAGTTTTGATTGGGTTGATTAGGAGACCAAGGGAGGCACACTTTTTGCTGAACCTCTGTAGAACATAATCCCCCTATCAAATACCAGAATAAGAATGTCATCAGCATAGGATGTGATGGTGCATAGGTTTCCTAACTCATCGTTGAGTTTGCAAAGAAAGTGCATAAGTATATTAAACAGTGTAGGGGACAATACTCCCTCTTGTGGAGTGCCTAATTCCAATTCGCCATAAGAACTATAGATGCCTTGATACCACACTTTTGCTCTTCTCAAAGATAGATAATCCTTTATCCCTAGCAGAAGCTTGCCTTTAACCCCTAAAAGAGTTAGTTCATGGAGGATTGCAGTAGGAGAGGCTCTGTCGAATGCTCCCTTAAAATCTAAGAAGTAAGAAGACTGTGCATTACGTCCATTTAGGTACTGTGTTAGACACATTTGTGTTCCTCTTCCTTTTTAAAAGTCAAAGACAGATGGATGAATCATGTCTTTGATCTGGTGGAGTAAACGAGTAAGGAAAATTATTTCACAGGTTTTAGACAGGCAGGACGTCAGAGAAATCGGCCTATATTCATCAGGCCGTCTTGGTTTTGGAATGGAAATGATGGTTGCCTGTTTCCAAGTGGTAGGCAAGATGCCTGCCGTGTAGGTTAAGCTGAAGAGATCAAGAAGAGGATTTCTTCTCTTAACCTGTACCTTTGCAAGAAGTCGGATGATGTCGTAAGTGATTCCATCATCCACAGGTGGAGTGGATTTGCTAGTCTTAATGGCTGCAAGGAGTTCCTCTAAGAGGTGGCACTGATAGTCAATTTCGTTTTTATGGCTTAATTTAAGGGAGCATCTGCGTATGGATAATGGAAGACTATCAAGAGAAGAATTCTCACACCATTTATTAAGGAGAGATGAGGCTACCCTTTCTGGATGTGGGTGGGGTGTTATACTGCATGTATTGCATTTAATCTTGCTGATTTCCTTCCATACATTACTCATGGTTGTCATGGAGTCAATTGATTCTGCCCAGGCATAAATTTTTCCTCCCGTTTTCGTGTTATTATCTCACTGATCTTTTTACTAAAAAACACAAGATCCCTAGCTAAGTAAGGGTTTCTACCCAAGTGTCGTAGCTGACTTACTGTAGATCGTATGAGCCTCCTAAGAAGTTTTATCTCAGGGTCTTTGTTCAGTTGTTGTGCATGTCTACCTCTGGAGGATAAAGATCTGTGCTTGGCAGGGCTTTTGGGCTGTATTTGAGTAATGATATTGCCAACTTGCTGACAGAGTTTCATTAAAGTGATCCAGGCTGTTAGGAGTAAAGTCTTCATACCAGCAGACAATTCTTTCAATGAATTCATCATGATATTTAGTAGCAAGGTGGTATCTAAAGCGTGGCTGGGGTGGGTAGAGAGAGAGAGAGAGAGAGAGAGAGAGAGAGAGAGAGAAGAGAAGAGAAAGAGAAAGAGAAAGAGAAGAGAGAGAGAGAGAGAGGAGAGAGAGAGAGAGAGAGAGAGAGAGAGAGAGAGAGAGAGAAGGAGAGAGGAGAGAGAATGAGAGGAGAGAGAGCGAGAGAAAGAGAGAGAGAGAGAGAGAGAGAGAGAGAGAGAGAGGAGAGAGAGAGAGAGAGAGAGAGAGAGAAAGAAAGAAAGAAAGAAAGAGAGAGAGAGAAGAAGAAAGAAAGAAAGAAAGAGAGAGAGAGAGATGAGAGAGAGAGAGGGAAGAGAGAGAGAGAGAGAGAGAGAGAGAAAGAAGAAAAGAAAGAAAAAAAGAAAGAAAGAGAGAGAGAAAGAAAGAAAGAAAGAAAAGAAAGAAAGAAAGAAAGAAAGAGAGAGAGAGAGAGAAAGAAAGAGAGAGAGAAGACAGAGAGAGAGAGGGGAGAGGAGAGAGAGCGAGAGAAAGAGAAGAGAGAGAGAGAGAGTGAGAGAGAGAGAGAGAGAGAGAGAGAGAGAGAGAAAGAAAGAGAGAGAGAGAGAGAAGAAAGAAAAAGAAAAGAAAGAAAGAAAGAAAGAAAGAGAGAGAGAGAGAGAGAGAGAGAGAGAGAGAGAAAAGAGAGGAGAGAGAGAGGAGAAAGAAGAAAAGGGAAAAAAAGAGAAAAAAGAAAAAGAAAGAGAGAAAAGAGAGAGAAATAAATAAAAAAGAAAAAGAAAGAAAGAGAGTGGGGAGGGAAAGAAAAGGGGAGGAAGGAAAAAAAAGAAGAGGGAGAGAGAAAGAAAAAGAGAGAGGGAGAGAAAGGGAAAGAGGAAAGGGGAGAGAGCGGGGAAAGAAAAAGAGGGAAAGAAAGAGAAAACGGGGGGGGAGGGGGGAGAGAAGAGCAAGAGAGAGAGAGGGGAGAGAGAAGGAGAGAGGGGGGGGGGGGGGGGGGTGGGGGGGGGGGGGGCGATATTGGAGGATGTGTGGAAACCAAAAAAACCCCATCCCTCTCCCAAAAAAAAAAAACAAAAAAAGGCCCAAAATTTTCCCCAGCCAAGCCATTTCTTCACCCGGGCGTACCCCCCTTCCCCCCCCCCTGCATTGGGGGTGGGGGAACTTCATTAAACTCCTTTGTTCTCGGCGGCCGTGGAACTTTTTGGCCCAGAGAAAAAAACCCGGCGAAACTCCCCTCTCGTGTTCAGAATTTTTTTTTTTTTCGTTTCTTCTTTCCCCTCCGTTTAAATTTTTTTGATGACCCTCCAAAGGTCCCCGGCATGGGGCGATGTCAGGGTTTTTTTCATTTTTCCACCAGGCACAAGTTATGTCGGGAACCACAGCTTTAATTTAAAGAGCTTTTACAGTATTTTCCCAAAGATTAGCGAAGGATTGCTCCTAATACAAATTAAAGTCCACTGCCCTCCCATCCTGAAGACCTGGGTATTTTTTGGTAAGGGCTCAGGGTTAGTTTTGTTTTAGAATTTCCCTTTAAAAAGTGTTGTTTAATTTTTGATTAAAACGAGGGCAAAAGATTTTTTTTTTTTTCCCCAAAAGGGACGCCAGGGGGTTTCCCCTTTTGGGGGGCCTTTTTGAGCCGCCCGTTATACCTCAGCCAACACGGAATGCTAACGGTAATGTTTCTTCTCTCACGTAATGCCCCTTCTCCCCTTCCATTATTTACTTCCCCTTTCTAACCCAACCCTTCTTTAAATACACGTTTTCATTCCGAAAAAAATCCCTTTTAAATTTCAAATTTTTATTTTGTGTGTGGGGGAAGGGAAGATACGGATCGAGAGGAAGGGAAGGAGTCGAGGCTACCATCGACATGGGCCGGTTTTAGCACCCCTTTTTGGGAATGGGCGCTGCAAGGGGTTGGGGGGTTTTTTTTGGGAAGGGAAAACTGCCAAAAAACCGAGAAAACGAGGGGGGGGAGACCCCCTTATGCACCCGAAGTACTTTTAATTTTCCTGATAAAATTTTCCAAAATGCGAAATTTTTGGAGGGAAAGGGGGGGGGAGGATTTTCACAATATCGGGCCCATTTCAACAGGCACCAGATGAGCCCAAATTTTTGGCCCCGGGGTTTTATTGTGCGGGCACTTGTCCCGTTTTTCTTTGGTTTGCAGCGTGGTTGCCCTGGCCACTCCACCGTCACGGCATTTCCGAACCCGGCAACCCATCACTTCTCCCAACTCTGTCTTAAGCATACATTTTTAAAGGGTGTAAAACAAAATATTATTTTTTGTGTGTCGGGGGGGGGTGTGTGTGTGTGTGTGTCGGGGGGCTTTTTTTTTTTTTTTTTTTTGGGGTGTGAGGGGGGTTTTTTGGTTGCGTGTGTGGGGTGTGTTTTGGGGTGTGTGTGTGTGTGTTTTTGTGGGGGTTTTGGGTGTGTGTTTTGTGTGTGTGTGTTTTTTGTGTTGTGCTTAAATATATAATGTAAAAAGTTTAGATCTATAAAAATAGTTAATAGCTAACCCAGTAGAAAAAATTTTAGAGAGTAGCCCAAAATATGTTAATTTTTTTTAAAATAATTTTTATTACTAATATATTTTTAAAAAAATTTTTCATAAATTTCATACATATATAGTTTGTTTTATATATAAACTTTCATTTGATATACTAAGCTAAATGCTATGTATGTGTGTGTGTGTGTGTGTGTGTGTGTGTGTGTGTGTGTGTGTGTGTGTGTGTGTGTGTGTGTGTGTGTGTGTGCGTGTGTGTGTGTGTGTGTGTGTGTGTGTGTGTGTGTGTGTGTGTGTGTGTGTGTGTGTGTGTGTGTGTGTGTGTGTGTGCTTAAATATATAATGTAAATGTATAGATATATAACTAGTTAAATAGCTACCTAGCTAGCAAGATATAGAGAGCTAGCTAGATATGTACATATATATATACATGTATACATACATATATATAAATGTATACATACATACATACATATATAGATATAGATATATATATAGCTATCGATATAGATATAGATATAGCTATCGATATAGATATAGATATATGTATATGTATATATATCTGTGTGTGTGTGTGTGCGTGCGTGCGTGCGTGCGTGCGTGCGTGCGTGCG
>NC_061854.1:25054743-25057243 GCF_019202785.1 Penaeus chinensis
TGGGAGAGATAAAGGGGCAGTTAGGTACAGACAAAAGGCAGGAGGAAAGTACAGGGAAATGGGAAGCAGGAAGTCAAATAATGTAAGAGGTTGACTTAGGAAAAGAGAAACATGCAAAAAAGCCGACAATGAAAACATACACCTCAAAATGAATAAGAAGATGTAAGTGTGGAAGGAGAGAGGTGTGGAAGGTGTAATATGATCATGAAGCTCCCGCGGTGTGAAGCTCGCACTCATGCATAATTGCCTTCAATCAAGCAACGGAAACTGCCATTATCCCGAAAATGTGTCGCACCCCCACCCCTCGAATATCAGATCGGTAATGTGCAAGCATCCGTGTATCAAATGTGAACAGGCTTATTTCCTCAGGGTTTGGCAAGGACACCAGCGGTCCAGCTCGCACATGGCTGCAGTTGAGCAGATTATGGACTGTTCCCACAAGTGCCACAATAGTGTTTTAGTCATCAGAGCGTCTGCCGTCACGGCACGCTGTTGTTCATTTTCCTTTGTTATAATGTTACTCGAACATGTTGAACATTGTTTTGAAAATGGATTCGTTACAATGTAGTACTTGATTACTATTATATTAGCAATTATGATTTTCTTCCTTTTTAATATCTTCATTTTCCCCGATATCTCCATATCTATTACTAACTTATTAATATTATCATTTTTACACCTCAATAATTGTCCTTTTCGTCTTCTCATCCTTATTATCAGTACTGTTAGTATTATTATCATATCAATTACTAGCCATGACAATACCATTATCTTCATATTCTCTATCAACGAGCTTTTATAATATCGATAAGTGATTTAGATATGAATACTGGGGGAAAACGAAAGTTCATTATCCAGTGACAAAATCTAAACAATCCCCATTACAGATTTTTCTAGTATGCTATAAAGTTAAAGTTCACATCGGACTTCTTACCATGAATAGTTTCAGCTTTCATAAAATATCAATGGTGATTACTTAAAAAGGCAGTCACATAAACTGTACTATCTTAGGGTTCTAGCTACATCCAGATACAATCAAACAGCATTTTGTACGTAAAAACACACAGTAACATACGAGACAAGGACCGGAACCCAATCTCGTATCTCACCCAGACTCCAACGTGGCTGACGACGTTGTCTTGACGGTCAATTCTTTTTCGCATGTGGCAGAATCTTATGATGGAAAGTGGCTGGAACAAGTATTATGTACATGGGCTTGATAATCTTCAGAATTATCATACTGATAAAATTATTTTTGAATATAAAGTTACTGGCAATGCTAACGGTTGTTGTGGCAACAAAGGTAAACTTTATTTATGCCTTTATTCAAGATAACCAGATAATCTTCAACTGCTGTGACTTGCAGCGATTGTCACTCGGGTTATCAGACTTGGTGTCAGTGTTTAATGATTCTGAGAGTGCCAGTGATACTCACTTCTGACCACTGATACCAATAGTACTTCATAACGGAACGCAAATCGCCGACTATGACTTTTACTTCAGGCTGCAAGGACAGGAAGACGAAGAAGCAGTGATCCATTGCCGGACCAGTCCAGTTGTGCTTGCTGGAGGCCATGGCTGGGTCTCGTCCGGCTGTAGCACTGCGAACTACAGCGCCTAAAATCTTTCACACCAGACTCAGCTGCTAGCTCATGAGAAGTGCTATTACGAGCTGTGTGACATGCAGTGCTGAGGCTCCCTTGAGGCAGCTGCTTGGGGCCGGAATGATAGAGCCGGGCCGTCGCGGCGTCGGTCGCGGCGTCTTCTACCTGAAGTCTTTATCAAGCCCGTGTGTGTGTGTGTGTGTGTGTGTGTGTGTGTGTGTGTGTGTGTGTGTGTGTGTGTGTGTGTGTGTGTGTGTGTGTGTGTGTGTGTGTGTGCGTGCGTAGATACATGTGGACAACATTAAATTCAAATAATTAAGGGAAGTAGACAATCGCATAACAAAATGGATTCAGGGTGTAAGAAGAGACAAAGGGTGTACCTTGCGACCTCCGCTGATCCCGCTTCGTCCTTCCCTCCGGGGATCGCACTCGCGGCCACTCCTAGTGTGGCGTGACGGGAGCAGACGGGGTAACAGTACGCGCGGACCTCTCGTGTCATGGACATTCGTGTGAGAAGTCAGACTCGTTCCCAGCTTTCAAACGCATGTTTATGGTGCGAGCAGGTAGATCGATGCACGGTGTACCTGTGTGTGTCAGAGTGAGGTCACCCGTAATACCGACTTGACTTTCTACTCACTTGTAATCTGGAGTCGCAAACATTTAAGTGTCGTGTACTTGACTTAAGTGTGACTTTGACCCCGTTTAAATATGATGCTTTTAGTAAAGTTTTGGGAGGATTTGACGACTACTTGCATACACTTCCTTTCTCCTTCCCTTGCAATAGTCTCTCCGCCTATTTCTGTTACCTCTTCTCTAAACCTGTATCATAGGATTTCCCTCATCACTTTATCTTACATCCTTACATAAAATAAGCGAGTTCACCATTGCAATATGGC
>NC_061854.1:25064743-25082243 GCF_019202785.1 Penaeus chinensis
TGCAAAATAATCCACGTGCTATTAATTCCTGTAGGAGACTCGCAGAAGATGGTTACTCACCTCATCCGTTTTGGTACCCAGCTGATCCGTGTCGCGGTTTCAAAACAGTCTGGTAGGATTACACTTTATCTTATTCCACAGGCTTTTCTTACAGCACGAAATAAATACAATGGAACATTAGTATTTTTAGGAAAAATATCATACTCTCTTCAGAAATACGACTTTGCGGAGCACGTGTTTAGTGTCAAGATGTCTGGAAAATACAAGCAACCTCCTCACACTTGTGAAAGTAACTAAGCGAAGAGAAATGTTGGAGACATCTTCAGCTTTCACGTCAAACTCTTCACGTCGTACTTCTGCTAGCGATTCTAGGGTGAAAATAGAAGTTGATAAGAATAGAAAAAAACGAGTTATTGTTATGGCACATGTATCAACAAGAACTAATATTATAAGTAAATTTTGACAATTGCCATACGCATACAGAAAATATGGTCATACGCCAGGCAGCACGGGCTATCAGTGTGCGGGTTCATTACCGTTGGAGCACTGCGCGAACTCTTCAGACCTCATCCCATATATCGGAAGGATACATATATATGCATATATTTATATATAAACATATATATATTTATATATATATGTGTGTGTGTGTGTGTGTGTGTGTGTGTGTGTGTGTGTGTGTGTGTGTGTGTGTGTGTGTGTGTGTGTGTGTGGACACATAGACCGAAATGTAAAGATAGATACTCCCCCAACTATATATATCAAGAAACATCTTCAGCTTTTATAAGTAATAAGAAACAGTGTTTGTGTGTGTGTGTGTGTGTGTGTGTGTATGTGCATATATGTATATGTATATACGTATATATAAGTATATATAAGTATATATATATGTTTATATACGCACACGCGCACGCACAGACACACACACACGCACATACACACACACACATATATGTGTGTGTGTGTGTGTGTTTCTGTGTGTGTGTGTGTGTGTGTGTGTGTGTGTGTGTGTGTGTGTGTGTGTGTGTGTGTGTGTGTGTGTGTGTGTGTGTGTAGTAATATCGTAGTCTCCCCTGAAATGTAGTAATACCATAGTTTCCCCTGAAAATCGCCTCGTGAATTTGTGTTTTACTTTTATTTATTTTTCATACTATAAATACTGTTGATATGTGTACTTTGTGAAAAATATTATTTTTTTTGTAAACTGACAAATGTTTATTTGCAATGATGTGTTGTTAAAAAGACTTGTTAGTCCTCAGCCCACTGTATATAAGTACTCTCAGGATATTGAATAAAACAAGACACTAGAACGGGATTGCTATTTCAAACTTAATAATGTATAAAGACCCTCTCTAGTCTTGTCTTCCGCTGCCGATAAGCCTTAATGTTCTAATCACGGCTGTATATACCATTAGGCTACACTGAAATCAGCAAGGTCTAAGCGAACTATATTAGATGGTACTGTTTAGGCAAGAGACCTCTTCCTTGGCTTTAAGGGACTTATACCGCTGTCAACCGTGATAGACGGTTTAACCACATTTTTATAATAACAGCAAGTGATAAACAACAAAGCAAAAAATATGTATAATGCCTGGTGATCCGTTAATTGTCACCCTTTAGTGATTTTCATCAGTGTTTGTGGCAATTAGGTCTCATGATTCCTGACAAGGAAACCAGAAGCGACGCTGCTACCTCTAGCAACACCAAACAAGATGACATTACATCTATCAACGTATTCGAGCATCAATTTTCTGCAGTCATGTCCCTTCCATGGGGTTTACCATCCTCGAGTGATGTTTTAAAGCGCACCGCATAAACAAAAGTGTAATCAAGTATAGTTATGTAATATCTGTTTTGGCATATGTTTCAGATGTCATTTCGACTGCTGCGCTGTCGGATGAGCCATAAGAAGTGCTGAAGACTGCATTGCCATCGAGACTGGAATCTAACATTAATACTAGACTACAGGAACTTCTCAGCAAGGAAGAACTCGGCAATGAAAACCTGATTTGTTACGCCGAATGAAGAAGCTCCTTGGTAACAAGTATGGTAATTTTGAGAAGACGATCTTTCTACAGCTTTTCTTTCAGCACCTGCCTTCACATATTCAGCAGGGATTATCCACAGTAAAAGGGAAACTCACCATCGATGAACTCGCAAAATTAACAGATGAGTTTATTCAGGTTAATGTTCTCCAAAATCAATTGCAACTTCTGTTTCGTCACATTTCTATGAACTATAAGTCACGCTACAGGTCAAGAAGTCGGTCCAAAAGGAAGAGATGACATATGCTCCTATCATAGCAAATTCAAGGAAATAGCAAAGAAGTGTCTTCAGCCCTGCAACTTCAATAAACCTTTAAACAGCAAAGGCGAGCATTAGAGGCGCATAATGTTCGCTACACCTTCCATGCTTCTTCATGTGTGGGACCCCCTCTCCAACATCAAGTTCCTCGTCGATATTGGCGGTGAGGTTAGCAGTTTTACGAGGACTACCATTTGTCTTTGCTTATATTGATGACCTACTCAACGCCAGTAAGGACTCTGCTGAACATCAGGATCATCTAATGCAAGTCTTCAAACATCTGAATGATTACGGTATTCAAATTAATCTAGAAAAGCGTGTACGGAATTTCGTCTGTTGATTTTCCACAGTTTTTGCAGCAGGTATCACTCCACTTCCTACCAAATGTGAGGCCATTCAATAGTTACTTAAGCCAACTACACGGCGCCAGCTCAAGGCATTCCTAGGGAGGATTAACTACTACAACAGATTCCGAAGTGGTCTCTACTTCTCCAACCTCTGTATTCCATGCTTAGATCATGCAAGAGAGGTCATTCAGATGCTCTTGTCTAGACTACTTGTCTGAACTATAGCACATTTGATCGATAACTTATGGCTGTTTATAAAGCGATCAAACGGTTTCGGCATTTAGTAGAATGCAAGAAGTTCCGCATCTTCACAGATCACAAGCCACTCTCAACTATCTTCAACACCAACAAGTCTACTTACACCCCTCGACAACTTCATCATATTGACTACATTTTGCAGTTCTTTACAGACGTCCGGTACATCAAAGGCCAAGATGATACTCCAGCTGGTGCCTTTTATCGCAGTGTCTCTGCTGTTGATTCTTCCCTCGTTGATTATGCAGCAATTGCCGCAGATCAATTAAATGATGCTGAGCTGCAGCGACTTAAAGATAATCCTGCATTTCAGTTGAAGAAAATTAGAGTTCCTGGAACATATGTAGACCTGTATGTTAATCTTTCTACAGACACCATTCCATATCTACCTCAGAAATATTGACATACTATTTTCAAGTAACTCCAAGACATTTAACATCCTGTTGTGCGTGCACCACAACATCTTTTGACCTCGAGATTCATCTGGACTGGTATCAACAAAGATTTAAGAAACGGGACATGTTCTTGCATTAAGTGTCAACCTTCCAAGGTAACTCGCCATATAGTTGCTCCTATGCCCTTTAAACCGGTTACTTCTAGATTCGATCGTGTTCATGCTGTTGGTCACCTGCCCTACTGCAGTGGATAAAAATACATCCTCACATACATCGACAGATTTACTAGATGGCCGGAGGCAGTTCCTCTTACTGATGCTGCCGCATGAGCCTTCATTGCTGGTTGGGTATTAAGATTTGGAGTACCAACCAATTTAACATCGGACAGGGGAAGTCAGTTTGGTGAATTACTCTGCAGTTCCACTGACTCCCTACTCATGATTATGTAGCCAAGCTCAGGGATGTGATGCCCAAGCTTCGATTTGTTCAGCCACAGTAGCCGTCTTCATGCAAATCTTTCATAAGCCAGGATCTCCATGACTGTACCCATGTGTTCATCCGAGTAGATTCCATCCGACAGCCACCATATAAAGGTCCATATACAAGTTCAAGGAAGACTGTTACCATCAACCGCAATGGGACTTCTGACGCAATCTCCATCGATCATGTTAAACCTGCCTTACTTGTTGGATGTACCTAACTATCTCGCAAACTATGTCCTGCCTTTGTATGTTCAACCAAAACATTTGTCTCGTTCCTCCTTCATCGCCACTAAGAGGGGGATAATGTAATATGGCAGTCATCCCCTGAAACGCAGTAATACCATAGTTTCCCCTGAAAATCGCCTAGTCTCGAATTTTGGGTTTATTTTATTTTTCTCATACTATAAATATTATTGATATGGGTGCTTTGTATGATATATTATCTTTTTATGTTAAACTGACAAATGTTTGTTTATTTGCATAGTTATGTTGACAAAAATACTTGTAAGTCCTAAGCTCATTGTAAATAACTACTCAGGAAAATTTAATGTGTATACCACAACACCCCCACCACCCACAACCGGATCTCGGCCCACAGGACGAGCCAGAGCCCGAACTCTTCCGCACCACAAAGGAAACCAACACCAACACCAACTCCCACACCCACACAATCACTTCCACGACCACGCACACCCAAGGCAGACAAGCACAAACAGTCACCACAACACCCAAAACCACAGCAAACACAATCAGTCAAACCCAAAACAACACATGTACACCGCAAACACACAGACGATCTTACAGACTCAGAGGTTGATGATCAGACCCTTCGCCCTAGGGACGGTTACGACCTCAATCCAAAAACATACGGCATCCGCCTTTTTGCCACGGAGCCCTCACGATACAAACACCTAAACAGACAACAACTGGCACACGAAATACAACGCGGTGCAATCAAATGGATATACACAAACACCACATACCAGAACCGCATTCACGAATAAAAAATCACACCACTTACATGAAGGAAATATCTTCATCCAGCCAGACATAATCGAAATACTCAAACAACAAAACCTCGAACACCTACAGAATGGCTGGTACGATACATCCAAGTAACACCATGGCTGCAACACACAACGCATTACACTCACGCCTCACGATCATTCAACATAATGTACACACATTAACATACAGACGAAGACAAGAACTCTGCAACCAGTACAGACAACACGACCCTGATATCATACTCATAAACTCACACTCACTCAAACACCCACAAACAGTAAAAATATACAACTTCAACACATACACATCCAACAAAACCACCTACATACCCCCACGCAGACCTTACATAAACCAACCCGACCTCTTCCAGCTCCTGCGACACCGAAAACCAACATACATAATGGGAGACTTCAACGCACACCCCGGGCACGGCAAAGGTCGCGGGCTCGCGCCACGCAGCCGGCCGGGGGCCGCCGGGGTAACCATTCCCCGTGCAGCTTCTCGGTCGGTTTGTGGCCCTGCCCTTCACACAGGCGACCGCTCCCGTCTAGACGTCTGGAATGGTTTCCGAGTACCGCCCCCCCCCCCCTCACTGAGGTGAAAGAACCTTTGGATGGTTGCTTCAGAGGGATGAAAGGAACCAGCTGGCAAAAGGACAAAACCCCCCTTCCCTCACTGAGGTGAAACAGCCTTTGGATGGCTGCTTCAGAGGGAAGGGGGAAACACTTTGAAAAGACACAGGTCCTTTCCTTCCTCACTGAGGTGAAACAACCTTTGAGTGGTTGCTTCAGAGGAATGTAAGGAACTGCCTGGCAAGAACGCAAAACCTCCCTTCCCTCACTGAGGTAAAACAGCCTTTGGGTGGCTGTTTTAGAGGGAAGGGTGAACTACTTTGAAAAGACACAGGTCCTTTCCTTCCTCACTGAGGTGAAACAACCTTTGGGTGGTTGCTTCTGAGGGATGAAAGGAACCAGCTGGCAGAAGTGCAAAACCTCCTTTCCCTCACTGAGGTGAGGCAGCCTTTGGATGACTGTCTCAGAGGGAAGGAGGAATCCCTCTGAAAAGACACAGGTCCTTTCCTTCCTCACTGAGGTGAAACAACCTTTGGGTGGTTGCTTCAGGGGAACGAAAGGAAGTGCCCGACAAGAACGCAAAACCTCCCTTCCCTCACTGAGGTGAAACAGCCTTTGGGTGGCTGTTTTAGAGGGAAGGGGGAACTACTTTGAAAAGACACAGGTCCTTTCCTTCCTCACTGAGGTGAAACAACCTTTGGGTGGTTGCTTCAGAGGGATGAAAGGAACTGCCTGGTAAAAGTGCAAGACTCCTCTTCCCTCACTGCGGTGAAGCAACCTTTGGGTGGCTGCCTCAGAGGGCTGAGCAAAAGGGCTCCAAACAATGATGTCTCGTAGGTGGAAGGGCATCCCCTCTGGTCTCTCCCCAGGGGTTTACACCTACCCACGCGTTTGCCGTGCGTGGCAGCCTTGTGCGCTGTGGAGACGGGAGTCCTGGAGGTTGATCGATGCCGTGAACGAGTACGCCCTGTGGCTAGCAACACGCCTCTTTGGTCCTCTATTCCAGCAAGACAGGCGGCCTGATCCCGGCCCGGTCACGGTCAATCGGCTGGTCTCCCCCGGGAGGCTAGGGTCAAGCAGTCATGCCGCCATTGGCACTCACAATGGTCCGTGAGTGCCGTCACAATGGCTATTGGCTGCGTATATCCTCTCATCACTCCTGTTTCTGTTAGACACTGGTTCTGACACTCAGCTTCCCCTTGTTGGACTCCGTGGTGGGTGGGGGCGTGAGAGGATGAAGCACTTACCAATTCATGGAAAAAATAATCAAACACCCCCCACAGACTGACAAAAATGTTGACGAACCGCGCAAGGCCCAGACCACGGTAGTCACCATGAAGGCATATGTGCCTTCCGGTGGCAAAAGAAAGCCCCATGCACAGGATGACACTGTCACCCCTGCTGCTAAGGTGGACAAGACCGAAGCCAATGGGTCTGTCCACCGAATAGTCAAAGATCTTGACTCGCGAGCTGGCCTCTCCAGGCCAGCAGCTAAGCCAGGGAGGCCCCTGAGTTCACAGACGGCCTCCCCGATTGAGAGGGGAGAGCAGGCTGAACCAGCCGCATCAGCTGCTGCCTCCACAAACAAGCCCGGAAGCCGAAAGGGCGGGCCGAAGCGTCCGAGGCCGGAGACCGACTCTGATGAAGAGTCGGGACCCCCTAAACGCTTCGCCCAGTTCAAAGTGCCAGCTAAACCCGAAGGCTTCGACAATGCCTACCAATTGGTCAGGGCATTGGAGTTGCAACGGAAAATCCGGTTGTCGATCCGGGTCGCCCGAGATCAGGGCATGATCATAATGCCTAAAGATCAAGCTACCTTGAATTTCCTCCAGGAAACGAAGGAGCTAACCGATGGGAGGAAAGTGAGTCTTTCCCCACTAAGTCCCGAGGAAAAGAGAACCAAGATGGTGCTACTTGGCTTCTCAGTCTCATACGATGTGGAGCTGATCGCTTCACACCCACAGGTCGTGCAGGCTTCCCGAATGTCGAAGGGGAAGACCCCAACCAGGCAAGTCCTGGTGACCATGAAAGGTGCCCCAACCACTACCCTTGATCTGGGTAACTGGGGCACCTACAACCTTCGAACGTATGTGCCAGAACCACTTCGGTGTTTCAAGTGCCAGAAATACGGTCACCACCAGGCTAACTGTACAGCCAAGCCTAAATGTGGTGTCTGTAGCAAGGCACACAACACAGAGGTATGCCTCAAGGCATACAAAGAGGAAAAGAGGGACACAACAGCCAAATGTCCCAACTTTTGGTCTGTGCTTCTGCTGCACACGACCGAGTGATCATAGGGGGAGACTTCAATGCACACCACCCCATCCTGGCTCCCTGCCGGGCATCGGATGCGGCCGGCTATCACATAGCCGACGTGCTAGAGACATTCCCTGAGATCGCTCTCCTCAACACCCAAGAGCCAACGCACGTCAGAGGAGGGGCCCTAGACCTCACCCTGGCCACTGCGACTCTGGTCGGGAGGATTGGCTGGTGTGTCGATGAGACCGTCACAAGTGACCATTACGGCACTATAACTACCCTCATGGATACTGGCCCAGCCGAAATCCTAAGACCGAATCCAAGATGGAAAACAGACAAGGCCAACTGGCAGGCGTTTCAAAACGCCTTGGCCCTCTGTCTGAGATGCAACAATCCCCCACAAAGCGAAAATGTGGAAGTGCTCGAAGCTAGCCTGCTAAACGCCATTAATGAAGCAGCCTCACAGACCATACCCAAAACTTGGCCTGGGTCCAGAAGTCACAAAGACGCCTGGTACTTCAATGACGAGATCAGGGAGGTCAACCACAGGGTGAACATGTGCCGAAAACTATTCCGAAGGCAAAGAACCCCTGACAACTTATCCCTCCTAAGGGAAGCTGTCACGGATGCCAAGGAAACTGCCAACAGAGTCAGGCAGGAAAAGTGGCTGGAATGGTGTGAGTCCTTCGACCACCAAACCACCCTTTCAGGGCTGTGGCAACGGGTCAAGCGAGCTACCAGCCGCTCAGCCCCGAGGTGCACCCATCACGACCCCCAAGCAGAGGCTAACAGACTGGCGCACGAGTTCTCTGCGAGAACGAGCAGCAACAGTCTGCCAGCCGAGCTGAGGGCAAGACAAGAGCGTCTACAGCCAGACAGACACGCTCAGATCAGAGAAAGGGCAGGCGAACCCGATAACTCAGACGTTATCTTTTCTCTGAGGGAACTAAGGAAAGCCTATAAAACCAGTTCCAACCCCAGGCTCTGATGGGATCTCGTACCCCATTATCTCCCACCCAGGACTAGCAGGTGAGCGTGCACTCTTGCAACTCATCAACAAGTCCTGGGAAACTTCCACTCTACCCCAGAGTTGGAAGAGGGCTACCATAGTTCCCGTCCCAAAACCAAAGGAGCCGGGGAAGTACCGCCCCATCTCTCTGCTCAGCTGCCTGGCCAAGACGGCTGAGAGGATGGTACTAAACCGGCTTCAATGGAAAACGGGACCCCCGCACGAACACCTCCACGGGTTCACAAGGGGCATGAGCACAGCACACAGCATAGCCACGCTCTTAAGCACAATCAGCAAGGGCCCAGCTGTGGTGGTATTCCTTGACCTGGAGAAGGCTTTTGAACTGGCAAGTCCGCTTGCCATTCAGGAAAGCCTGATCCAGAAGGGAATCAGAGGAAAGCTCTTGGCTTGGATAGGTGACTACTTCAGGAACAGGACTGCCAATGTCAAATTCCAGGGTCACCTATCGCAGCACATGCCGCTCGAAAATGGAACGCCACAGGGTGGGGTTCTCAGTCCAGCCCTATTCAACACTTTAATGTCCTGCATCCTCAACATAAAGCTCCCAGTGGGGTGCCAGATCATCTCTTATGCAGACGATCTCGCTATCACCTCCACTGGACCACGCAGCCAGAATAAAGCCCAGCGTTGTCTGGACCTCGTGTCAGAGGAGTGTTGTAGGACAGGACTAAAGATCTCTGCTGCCAAATCGAGGCACAAGACTGAAAATCCAGGGAGTGGAATTAGAATGGGTCAAGGACTACCTATACCTTGGGGTAAGGATAGACCGGACCCTCTCCTTCCATAAGGAGGTCCAGTACCTGGTTGACCGAACCAAAGCAAGACTGTCTGTCATGAGAGCAATGACTGGGAGACGCATAGGGGCCAGACACAAAGTACTAAGATCATTCTATGTACATGCTGTCCGGCCCATTGTGGACTATGCCTCAGTCGCTCTAATTGCTGCAAAGAAAAAGCACACAGACAAATTAGAAACAGTCCAAAATGAAGCTGCCAGGATCATTCTGGGTGCCCCGAGGTGGACGAAGGTCCTCAACCTCCTGATGGAGGCAAACCTTCTCCCCCTGGACTCACGAATCGATCTAACGGCAACACAATTCCTGTCAAAGGTCATCCAGGCTCCCAGGAACACAAGCCTAAGACAAAAATTAGTCAGATGCCTCTAACAAGACAACGAGCTCGTTGCAAATAACTCCTGGCTGTCTCATACAGCCAGGGTGTTGATACGCCATCAGCTCAAAGAACAGCTTCTTGCTAAGGGCATGGACTCCCCCCACCCCGACTTTGCCGAAGCCCCGCCGTGGGCACTGAGCCTGATAGAGTTCAACATAATGAGCCTGTCAATGAAAAAGAGCCTATACCCCATGCCTAGCCTAAAGGCAGAAGCCCACAGGGTCATTGCAGCCATCACTCCTCCGGGTAGTAGAACATACTACACGGATGGATCGGTCAATCCCTTGAGCCACACTGCTGGCGCCGGCTTTGCAGCAAGGGATGCCACGCGATCCATGAGGGTAACAGACAACGCCTCCTCGCTACAGGCAGAGGCAGTTGCAATCATGGGAGCCCTAGGCCACGCGTCCCTAAGGGAAGGACACGTGGTCATACACAGACTCCAGGGCAGCCATTGACTGTCTTCAGCACAGCTCACCCACAGACAACATCTACCTACTGACCACGATTCTCACAATGGCACAGAGAATTCTTGCTCAGGGTAGAAGAATTATCATCAACTTGGTCCCAAGCCACATCGGCATCAGAGGGAACGAGCTTGCTGACAGACTAGCCGTCGCTGGCAGGGGTATGCCCCCAAATCCCATGACGATAAAACCGAGCCGAAAATTACTTATGGAGAAGTGTGCCTTGGTCGGTCATACCTTCCTACGGCAGCTCCACAGAGAGGAAACGAGAACCTCCCCCTCGGCCAGTTGGTACTCAGACGCCACAGGCTATGAACCACTGGCACTCTCTGAAGTAAGCAACAGAGGTACCGAAGTTATTCTTCACAGAATGCGCCTAGGTTACCACTGTGCATGGCAGATTATCCCAACAATCGGACGCGATGAATGGTGCTGCAAGCACTGCGGCGAGCCGAACGCCACACTAGTCCACTACCTAGAAAATTGTGACCATACACAATTCCTGAGACATGGACCGCCCACAACAGCCGCCGTGCTGGTAAAGAGGCTATGCGAAATGCTTACACCATGGCGGCAGGAGCGCTTGCTGGCAATCCCGCCGCCACGGTAAGCACCGAGTGTCAGACAACTCAATGAGCTGACACAGGCCGGGCCATATCTAGAAGGCCCGGGCGAAGCTAGAACTTCGCAAACCAAACCACCACACCATCAACGCACACCACAGATTTTTTGGATACAGAGACACAAATGCCGTCGGACGAGGTCTTGCCACACTCATCTCCGACGGCAGACTCACCCACCTCGGCCCAGACGCCCCCACATTCATACGTGCCAACAGCTCCACCACACCAGACATAGTTCTCGCCAACACACACGCAAACCTAAACTACCACATAACCACAGACGATGTCACATCCACCAAACCAATCATGATACCTACACCACCCCGAGAGAACCTTAAACATGCAAACTGAGACGGGTTTAAACAAGCACTTGAACACACACACTCCAGATCTCGAGGGGCAACTCACACACACCATAGACCACCACCTTAACCAGTGGTACGCAGACATACAGACTGCCCGGGAGGCAAACATTCCTAAAACAACATTCAAAACACTTGTACACTACAGAGAAACACATCGTCTAAAAACACTAAAAATACAATACAGACACCTTCGGGACCTTGCTGAAACACAGGAATGGAACACAGAATTACGCACACGACACAGAAATTCAAATACAACTCACCAACGAAACAAAACACATGAGCAACCAACAATGGGAAACACTCACAAGAGAACTATGCAACAACATAAAAGATCCTAAGGTCTTCTGGATGAAACACAGGAAACTCAAAGGATCGAACAGACAGACGATCACATACATATACAACACCAACAGACTAAAGATGGACACAGCAGAGGAAATGGAAGCAGTCCACAGGGAGTTCTGGCAACAGAACTTCCAAATCTCCCCTGCTGAAAACGCAACATTTGACCCAAACACAGAAGCCGAGGTGACACCATCACTACAACAACTGCAACACCTAACTCTCCCATCACAAACAATATCACTCAACACATTCACACCAGACAACCCCCTATCACACCCCATCACACCAGAAGACATGAAACATGCACGCACACGATCACAAAACACAACACCAGGAGCCAGCAACATCAATAAACTTATCATGCAACACCTTTCACCCATCATGCTCACCAGACTTTGACACATCTTCAACGCTGCCCTGGCAACAGGACACTTTCCCACCAAGTTCAAACAATCATCACTCATCCTCATCCCCAAACCAGGGAAGCCACCTCACGAGGTGACCAGCTTCCGGCCCATATCACTGCTGGAAGTTCCCGGGAAGTTGCTTGAGAGGATTATCACACACAGACTAAAAACACATATTGAATACAACAACATACACAACCCTAGGCAACACGGCTTTCGCTCACAGAGAGGGACTGTGAGCGCAATCGCCCTCGCTTATGAGGAGATCGCTCTCAGTCTCGCAAACAAGCACCAAACCAACGTTATACTTCGAGACGTCACCAAGGTCTTTGATAAGGTCTGGCATGACGGCCTCAAATACAAAATAACACAACTACAACTGCCTCCACACTTCACACGCCTCTTAAGCAACTTCCTGGACAACGAAACAGCCTCCATTCGCCTTGGTTCTTACCAAGGCCCTCTCATCCACCTCAGGAGTGGAGTTCCACAGGGCAGCGTCCTCCCACCCACACTCTACATCCTCTACACTGCCAACCTACCACCCAAGCACCCTACAGCAATTAAATCGCATACGCAGACATCACACAAATCATATCACACCCCTCCAAATCCAAAAACATCATGAAAGCAGCCACACAGACAGCCATAAACACGATCAATACCTACGAAAACAAATGGAAAATACAAACAAACACAAACAAATTCACAGTCATACCAGTGGCAAGACGCAACCCACCTCCACTCACAATAAACAACACAGACATACCCTACGCAACCACAGGAAACATGCTAGGCTTACACTTCAGCAGAAACGGTATTCACACATACGCACAACACCGAATAAAACAAGCAAGCACAGCTCTCAAAAAACTCAAACGCTTCTCATACTGCACAACACCCACCAAACTCAAACTCTACAAAACCACTGTAAGACCCATACTTGAATACACACCCATTCCGCTGATTTCAATCTCAAAATCACAAAAACTTAAGATGCAATACATACAGAACAAAGCACTATACTGGATAAACAACACCACTATACAAGACAGAATACGATACAGAATTACCGCACAATCACTACACCAAACATACAACATAGAGCCACTGAATATACGCATACACACACAAAGCAAACGAACCTTCACCCTCTCAACTGCATGCTGAATTTTCGCCAGGTGAACACTCAGTCACAATCTGGTCCACACTAACCCGCCCTTTACCTCGAAGGTGGGCACCTATGTTGTTCCTTGTGCCTCCTGTGATAAGCTAAGGAATACTTTGACGCGGCAGGCGCCAATCTCACTAAGCATCTGTCTCAACAAAAATACGCTGTATCCAGGGGACACAATAACAACGCCCTCTTTTGCCATCAGTGGGACACAGGCCATCAGATTGATTGGTCAGCGACGCAAATTGTCTTTCCTTCCGCTGATGCCCACGCCCGCATACTAGTGGAATCATCCTTACTAAAGCTGCTGCCTAATTTCAACTTAAACAGCGGCTGTTATCTTGCCAATAGTCTCCTCGCTTCCACATCTTCCGCCTTCTCGTTTATGCAGGCCACTCCTCGTATAGACCGCCTGTTCCTCCGACCTGACCTAACCTCCCTTCGCTTCCGTTCGTCTGTCCTCACCTACCCCGTGTTCACCGCGTTATCTCTTCTCTCCCTCTTTTATACATCGATGCACCACCTTTCCTCTTCAGACCTAAGGATGGAATCAGGTGGATTTCGAAATTGTTGTCTCAAGTTCAATCTAGTTTGTGCACTGTTTTTTTTTTTTTTTTTCTCACACACACACTTTCTGAACAGAATGGATTCATTTTCAAAGGAGAGAGAATTGTTACACCTAGAGAATTACGACTTGAGATCGCAGAAGCCATACATCTATCACCCATAGGTGTTGAAGGATTTTTAAGACGTGCTAGGGAATGTATTTACTGGCCAGAAATGAAATGCTGAGATCAGACAGTATGTATCCCACTGTGAAACCTGTAACAAATATACTGATTTTCAATGTAAAGAAACTCTGATGACCCATGGAATAAGGTTGGAGTAGATTTATTTGAACTCAAGAAGGATAATTTTCTTGTAACTATTAATTATTTCAGTAGTTATAGGAGACTGATTGATTGGAAAGAACATCAGCTAATTCACAGTAATTAAAAGGTTGAAAGCTCATTTTGCAAGGTATGGTATTCCTTCAATTGTTGTAAGTGACAATGGGCTACAGTTCAGATGTGAGGGAATTTAAGAATTTTGCTGGAATTTAATCATCAAACAACTATTCTGCAATACCAACAAATGGTATGGCAGAATCAGCAGTTAAAACAGTCAAGATATTGATCAGAAAAGCCATGGATTGTGGGAAAGATCCTTATTTATCTATATTGGATCATGGAACTACTCCATCTGAGTATCTGAATCTTAGTCCAGCTCATTGTAGTTTAGTCTGTGACTAAGTGTGAGTGATTGAAGGTCGGTGTAAATAGTGAACCGCCTTCCATACAGGTACGGGTCAAAGGTTCTCACTGCTTCCACAACAGCTAGCGCCTCAGCATCGATGGAAGAATAACGAGTCTCAACTTTTTTCATCTTGCGAGAGAAGTACATCACGGGATGAGGAGAGTTACCATCGCCTCGTTGAGTTAATACTGCTCCGATTGTAATTTTGCTGGCGTCGGTATGAACTTCAAAAGGACGTGAGAAATTAGGTTTAACTAACTGGTGCTGATTTCAAGGCATCCTTTAGTTGCTGGAAAGCATCTTGATGTTTCTGTTCCCAGTGAAATTTGACTTCCTTTTTCGTAAGTTCTGTGGGAGGGGCTGCAATTACAGAGTAATGCTAAATATGACGACGGAAAAATCCCGTTGCTCCCAGGGACCGACGCACCTCTTTTTGATTTCGTGGTGGTGCCATGTTGTCGATCGCGATGGTCTTGTCGGGGTCAGGTAAGATGCCGTCAGGTGTGATGAGGAAGCCGAGGAATTTTATCGTATTAGTGGCCAACTGACACTTTTGATCGTTGAGTTTCGGGGAGGCTTGGTTCAAAAGTTCCAACGTCTCCTCCAGATGTTTGAGATGTTCTTCGAAGGTGGCACTGTGGATAACAACATCATCCAAATATGCCCCAGTACGCTTGCCTAATACCGGAGATAGAATAACATTAATTGTACGTTGAAAGGTAGGTGGTGCTGTGACGAGCCCGAAAGGGAGGCGGGCAAACTGCCAAAGACGGTGTTCCATCTGAAAACGCTGTCTTCGGCCAATCATCTTCCGCTACAGAGACTGCCCAGTAGGCAGATCTTGCATCTAAGGACGTGAACCAAGACGTGTCTCTAAATTGATCAATTAATATTTCAATCCGTGGTAAGGGATAGTTGTCGGTAGTGGTTACTTTATTTAAGTTTCTGAAATTGATGCTGAAGCGCAGCGTTCCGTCTTTCTTCTTTACTAAGACGACCGGAGAAAGCCGTGGGGATGTTGACAGTTCGATCTCTCCAGCCTCCCTCATCTTCCTGCACTCCTCCTTGATTGTTTGTTTAGCTACGTGGGGAAGCCTCCATTGCCGCGTGACAATCGGCTTTGCGTCACCTGTTTCTATCGTGTGTTCGATTCCGGGGACAGTGCCGATAGCACTCAGTGAACAGATTAGAATACTTACTAAGCAGCTGCTGAAGTTCAAGTTGCTGTGGTTCTGCAAGATGATTCAGTTGATTGAGGTATGACCTGTTGATTGATAATAATAACAGAAGTCTTCCTGCACACGCGGACGGGCTCCATGGGTCGTGAATCGGGGAGGGGACCTTGGTTGTCTTGTTGCAGGTGGATCCTCATGTCGGCTGCTGCTACTTGACGACGATTTCCATACATTTTCGGGCGAGGATGGGAAACACCATCACGAATATTCCATAGTTGTTGGGCACAGTGCACAAGCTTGTCAGTGGGTGCATCATCTCGCATTGCTAGAGCCTCTTTTATCCACTGCGGTACGCCTTGCAAGAAAACCCGACGGGCTAGTATGTCTGGCTCACCAATGGCATTCGGGTAATCTCTCTCTCCGTGCAATACTGCAGCCTGTAAGTTCAGATAAAAGTCAAACGGGCTCTGGTCTGGCATCATGCGTTGTTGATATAATAGAGTGACGTAATCATGTGGAGAACCAATACCCCCAAAATGTTCTCTTAATTTTCTTTTAAACACTACACAGTCCGATATTCCATCAAACACACTAGAGTTTATTACAACTTCAGCCGTGCCTAGACACATGACTCGCGCCATCTGGCACATTGCTTTTCCTGTGGATGGTTGCGTGAAGATTCCAATTTGCTTTATCCACGCCTCCAACTCTTGCGATTTCTGCAAGGGCTGAGAAGCGGGGACTTCAGCCTTAAACAACGTAATACCTGACTGGGGCATTACTAGCACAGGGGTTGAATTATGGGGCATAGGTTGCGGAGCTAAAGGATCTTTGAACGGCGTGACACGAATATTGCGGCGCCTGGGTCACAAAACGTTCTATTTCATTCAGGCGATCCCTGTTCTCACGGACACCCTCTCTCATGGCGTCAAACTGAACTTTAAGATCGCGAGACATAGCCTCAAAACGCATCACCATCTCATCAAACATACTCAGACTAAGATGATTGGCTTCATCTGTTACTCTTTCCCATAGTTTACAGTTACACTTCGACAAATAATACACTGACAAAACCTCGAGTATCAACTATCGACTCCAAATCGTACAAAGAATTTAATCAATTTAATCACTTGTTTAAACACTTGGTTGCGGGATCTCTCTATCCCGCAACCTTAAAGCTTACGCATACAGTACAATATTTTATAAAACTAGCTTACAAGTAAAACTCTACCGAAACACATTCAACGCAAAATATCTAAATACTACGATAAAACGGTACAAAGATACACAAATCGCGTAAAACTATGAATAGAACAGCACAGAGGCGAACAGCAACAAAATGTTAGAAAACGCGGAAATCGCACAAATGGAAACAACTACAGAATAGCACATTACTAATACGCAAAGCTATTCAACACAATAAATGCACAACTAAAACAAAATTAAAACAATATTAAAGGATACGGTAAAACACTAAAGAACACTAAAACAAATAAAACAAGGAAATATTCATAAAACAAACAAGTAAACAAAATGAAACAACGCATAGAGACGATAAATACACAAATAAAAAGGGAAACACTAAAAGCGAACAATAAAACATTAACTTATAAACGTTTAAACAGACGCAGTAAATGCACAAGTAAAACTAAGTGCGAATTATAAAACTGGCCCTAAAACAAAAAAAACGTGCAAACTTGTATTAAGAACGATTATATTAACATAGAACCAAAACATTATTACCTATGTCTCATAAACTTTTGAGCCCACAAGAAATTAACGTTGTAAATTTATAATTAAAAAAAATGAAAAGTGCTACG
>NC_061854.1:25092243-25094743 GCF_019202785.1 Penaeus chinensis
GTAAATATTGGATTGTAATTCTACATTTAAGGAAATTAAACAGGATGACTTTCGATGACCTCATCGCCAATAGATCAACAATGTAATTAATGCTCACACTACAGGTGGGATGCATTAGCGATACGTGGAGCATGGTGCTGGAGCGAGCTATGAAGAAAAAGGTGATGGTGGTGCCAGGTCAGGGGTTCATGACAGACAGTACCAAAGCCTCTCAGTACCTTAGGCTCTCCTTCTCTGCCAACACTCCATTGAACATGGAAAAGGTAAGACATGACAGTGGATAAAATAGAGATGTAGGCCTATGTACTTTTTTTCGATGATTTTATGTATACATAAACAATCTCAGACTTACTTATTCTCCTTAACTGATAATGCAACTTTCTGATCCTGCTTCATGTTTTCAGGGGTTGTGTAGTTTAGCTCAGCTCATCAGAGAAGAAATTGAATTGCAGAATACTCATCAGTTCTTACAGAAAAGGGGCTGATTAATCAATTCTGTCGAAATATATTTCCTTCAAATTTAGGTCATGCTGTATCCGTTCTATTCATACATACATACATTATATAGATTGATATATGTAAATATATTTTTTGTTTTCTTCTCTTTGTCATCACAGCGGAATGATCCGCATCATGGTCTTTGCTTGTTTTTCATAGCCAGATGTCTTTCCTACCGCCAACTCACCCCATTCATCCGGGCTTGGGACCGGCACAGGACATTCCATTGGATTGTGGACTTCCATGTCTGTTATCAATCAACATGCCGGTCGGTGACCTGAACTATCGAACACAGATTGTAATGACAATCTTAAAATCAGATGCTCTTACCACTTGGCCACCGCGTCACGTACATTATGTATATATATATATATATATATATATATATATATATATATATATATATATATGCCACCGCGTCACGTACATTATGTGTATATATATATATACACATACATATATACATACATATATATACATATATATAGATACATATATATATATATACATATATAGATGGCCATCATCAGTCAATGTCGACTTTGGCATTGTAGTTTATAACTGGTAACTGCCACTCTCTGTGCTATGTCAACACTGTGCAGTGTAGCTGGAGTGCCCCTCCAATGGTGTAAGACAGCTCACCTTCACAGAAAGAAGGTAGAGTCTTCTTCCGGTGCCCTGTACTACGACAAGTCCTTTTGGGCATCCATATTCTCCAAGACTCTATTTCCCCTTTTTTACATGGGACACACACACATATGTATGTTTATATATATATATATATATATATATATATATATATTTATATACCTATATACATATGTGTATATGTGTACATAAATATAAAAATATATATATGTATGTGTATGTATGTATATATAAATATAATATATATACATATAGAGTATATATATTGAGTATTTTTTCATCTCTCTCTCTCTCTCTCTCTCTCTCTCTCTCTCTCTCTCTCTCTCTCTCTCTCTCTCTCTCTCTCTCTCTCTGTCTGTCTGCATGAATGCACACAGACTCACATGTGAGCAATGTGATACAGTTGTGGGTGATTCTATCGTAGCATATGATGGTGAGTTGAGAACCACTAACAATGATTACCTAAACAACTATTCCCTTGGGGAAAGATCATTAGTCAGCCACCCCAGTATAAAGACCTTATCAACTCCTTGATGTCAACATGGCGCCAAGTAGTTCGTCAAACACCGCATCGATAATGGCACAAAAAAATATATTAGTATGTTTATATATATGTACACATACAAACACACACACACATATGTACACACCTCGGTGGCCATGTGGTTAGAAAATCGGACTCGAAGATTGTCATAACAATTTGTGATCGAGGGATCGAGTCACCGGCAAGCACGTTGTTCCCCTAGGCAAGGGATTTCACCTTAAATGCCTATTCCCCTTGGAAACGATCATAGGTCAGCCAACCCAGTTTAAAGACCCAGATTTTTGTAGAGATAGGGCTAGTAGAAGGACGGGGGCGTGTGGAGGAGCTAGTAGTGTTGAGGGAGGTAGTGTTATAGGGAGGTAGACAATAAGGCTGTAAGTTTGGGGGTTGATTAGGGTGGATACTGTACTAGTAAGCATTGAGGAGGGGGTAGTAGTTATAGTGTTCAGAGCCATGTTCAAAGAAGAGTCTGGGGTCAGGGAATCGGGAGAGTTTGAATTGGTGACACATACATATGAATGATGTCAAGTCGAAAAATTTCGTCAAAAAACATATTGGTGATGGCACAAAAAAAAAAAAAAAAAAAATTACCACATATATGTGTGTTTGCATATTTATATATTTATATATATGTATATCTGTATAATATTCACATACATACACATATATAAGAAACAATCAGTAATAGAAAGATAAAGCAATGTCATTAATTCACGGAGCTTGACAGGTGGATTGAAAGGTATCTAGAGTAAATACACATACACATACAAAGCAGTTTTTTGATCATCTGAATGTATCAAATGCTTGTGA
>NC_061854.1:25099743-25104743 GCF_019202785.1 Penaeus chinensis
GCTGACTTATATTGGTCAGATTCTCATCTTAACACTAATAATGTATTAATAAAGTGTCATATTACATAATCATTCCATGAAAATTGCCAGATGCAGCACAGCAGTAGCAATTACAGGCAACTTCACAGATGGGAGTGTTACCAGGTGTAGCATGCTTCCTGTAAGGGATTATGCTATCTATGTTTTCCTTTTATTTGTCCCAACTGTACCTGACACCAATGGGTTAAATGAAAAAATGTTAATATTCATATATATATATATATATATGCTCACTTATATACTATATTTAAATACGTGGTTTTATTCTACACAGATAATCTTATGTGTTTCTCAAAAGAACATACCCTTTTTATACTTTTCATCCAGCTGATCCCAGATGCCTTATAAATGCCTCAGGCCTCAAAATAATCATATGCAAGGAGACTTCTTTTCATTCATGATGTGTAGCACATTGTGTATAACTTCTATGACATGATATTCTGCAACTATAACAATTCTTTCTGTTTTCATATAGTGTAAATATCACATTTCTTTGAATGATTTACAAAACATATAAAGACCAATTTCAATAATAAATTGTATAAAAAAGCTGGAAAATGGGTACTCCCACCTGTGACTTATACAACCTTTGGGATTCGCATACTATAAACTTACTGGAAAAAAAAAAAAAAAATTACAATTGGTAAAATTAATAATAAAATACCACTGTTAAACAGGCATATCTGAGGTCTATATCCACTAAACTTTATTTTAAAAAGATCTAATACATAAAATCCAACATATAAAAATAAACATTTAACTGCTTCAGTTATTAGTAATGACATTTTTTTTCTTTAAAAAAAAAAAAAAAAAAAAAATACAACATTAAAGTATTTAATTATTCTTTTCATGCAAACTAATGGGCAACTTGGTAATACTAGTACTAAATAAAAAGGGAACCTTTAATAATTACCAGGAACTCTTCACATTTAATGCTAAATAAAATGAGTAAGGAGAATGACTAAAATTTTATATAAATAGTAGTTGCTTTCTTGTCTCCATATCATGTTTTCTTACTTTCTGAATCAATTACTTAGACAACATCTATCACCATATCAAAAGGAAAGGTTAGTTATTCAATTTATTCAGAGACCTAGAAAACTTGCAAACAGAAAAGCACAAAAGAGAACAATGGCAGCAAGAACAGCAACAATCCAAACTGGCACCATACCTGCAAAGAAGAGAGATCAGTTGTGCTTACTCAGGCCTTTATAGATTCTTTTTATTGAAAAATATACCTAATACCTAAACAGTAGTCTAACTTTATAATTGCATCTTTACAGCCCTCATATTGGGGAAAAAAAAGTAACAGTAAATATTAGTACCAGGTTTAGGGATGTGGTGGATCTTCAAGGAATTATCACAAGAAATGGAGAGTACTGAAGCATCTGTGTAACCCCGGATCATTTGGGATTCAGCATCATTAGTTGGTAGCCATTCCAGGCCAGTCACAAACATGCTATGCGCTTCTTCTATTGTTTGCAGTTTCTGTAAATAATATAATCATTAAAAATTTTTCACTCAAATACTACTATTATGAACTTGTAAATTTTATAAATTCCAGGACAAATTACTAGGTGGGTAGCTTACCTGAAGACTAAATGCTACCAGTATGTAGACTGTTCCCCCCATTGTTCCAGTTGCCAAAAAGCGACCATCATCACTAAGTGCCAAACTACTCAATGACCCTGTAAGATTCTGTGTTTTTTCCTGAGTGTAGCTCTTCCCACACCACTTGGCCACAATGGATGGATTTTTTGTTCCAGTTACTGGGTTACTAATAGTAAAGAGACGAGTCTTCGCAGGATCTCCTTCTACGGTGCCATACCTGAGAAAGTGTGTTTTAAGATATTGTAGCTATTGTAGTAATAATGTCTGAAACACAAGATGAAATGTGTTTAAGAAAAAAAGAAAATTATAATTAAGCTAATACACAATGGTTTCAAAACCCAAGTATTATATACTCATTTTTTTTTTTTTTTTTTTGGGGGGGGGGGACATTTTGCCTTTGGGAGGCCTATGTGTAATGCTGAGAAGCCCATCTCATGAGGGAAGTATGGCTATCTCACCAGGACTTTTTGCCTTTGTACTTCATATCATCATTACAGCAGTTCAATCACAGTTTACAGCACCTTGATGGCTGGCTGCTCTTGCAGATATCTATGACAATCATACATGTATGTATCACAGCTACAGACGAAACCTAAACTCGTCACATACAGCAAGTGGCATGAAAACAATTACCTATTTTACCACCAAGTGCATGCCAATATTTCTATGCACACACTGGAGATCAGCCCTTTACTTTATTACTTTCATTTTTTCTGCTTACCTGTTCCCTTTCTTCATAGTTTTGCTTCTTAGTGAACTAATAATCACATGTTCCTTTTACAGTCTGCACAGACAACACTAAAGAAAGAATGGAACTGTCCCACTGTAGAACTCATGAAGAACATGATTTCACATGTTCTTCATGAGAATGAATATCTGAACAAAATCACCATTTCAAGTTTAAAGAACAGAACTGATAAAGCATAATTATAAACTATAGTTTGTCTTGTATATCCTAAAATCTTTGAATACAAATTGCAGTGCATAGTCTAACACATTATAAAATAAACTCACAGTGGATATAGAATGTACAAACATGCCATCCATGGCAGAATCTGATTAATAGTGAAATATACTGAACACATCTTACCTGGCTCGGAAACACTTGTATTTTACTCCGTTGGTCTGCAATGCCACTTGAATGAATTTCTTGCCATCTTTCACATTCCAAACACAACACTCTCTTGATGGTTTTGAAACTGATACAATCTGTATGGAAGAGTATAACATAAATTCACTTCCTTCACTATAATCAACAAAACATTGTTCCCTCTGCATGTCATTTTGACATATATATATATATATATATATATATATGTGTAATGAGTATATATATTTATGTAGATTTATGTATATCTTTATATAGCTGTATATGTATAAGTATAAGTAATATATATATATATATATATATATATATATATATATATATATATATATATATATAATATATATATATATATATATATATATATATATGTATATACATATATATGCATGTATATATATGTATACATATATATGTATATATATATATATATATATATATATATATGTGTGTACATATATGTATATATGTCTATATATGTCTATATATGTATATGTATATATATATGTATATATATGTATATATAATATATATAGAATATATATATAGAATATATATATATATGTATATATATATGTACATATATATATATTTATATATATATATATATATTTATGTATATCTATCTATCTATATGTGTTTTTATTTATATATATATATATATATATATATATATATATGTACTGTGTATATATATTTATGTAGATTTATGTATATATTTATATAGCTGTATATGTATAAGTATATATATATATATATATATATATATATATATATATATATATATTATATGTGTATATTTATATAGATATAAATGTATATATATATATATATATAGATAGATAGATATGCATATTTTACATATGTATACATATATGTAAATATTTACATATTTATGTATATATATTTAGGTAGATCTATGTATATATTTATATAGCTGTATATGTATAAGTATATATATATATATATATATATATATATATATATATTATATGTGTATATTTATATAGATATAAATGTATATATATATATATATATATATATACATATATGTTTACATATGTAAAATATGCATATGTAAATATTTACATATGTATGTACATATATATCTTTATATATATATATATGTGTATATATATATTTATATGTATATGTATATATTTATACTTATGTATATACCTGTATATATACACATATATACATATAAATACATATATATATATAAATATATATATATACATATATATATATTTTTTACATATATAATACATATATATATAGAGAGAGAGATATATAAATATATAAATATATAAATATATAAATATATAAATATGTAAATATGTAAATACATAAAATATGTATATATACATTATATGAAAATACAGATACATCAATATATATATATATATATATATATATATATATATATATATATATGTATATATATATATATATATGTATATGTATATAAATATATATGTGTGTATATATATATACATATATTTATGTAAATGTATATAAATATATATATATATCTATAAATATCTATATATATAAATATCTATATATATATAAATATCTATATATGAGTATACATATTAATAAACATATAGATAAAACAAATTATAATTTATATCTATACAAATATATTTACATATATATATAAATATAGATATAAAAATATATAAATATATATATATCCATATATATATTAACCCCAAGTGAAAGTGAACAAAAAATGGGGAAAATGCTGTGCCTATTTTCTATATTTTTGGTGAAATGTATGCCCATAGAAGGCTCTGCTAGCCACAAAGGAGTCAATTAGTAGACCTTGTGACCTTACCTGATTTGAATTGGCAGGAAAAGCATATTTTCTTCTAATGCTATGAATATCGATGGTGTTATTTTTATTATAAACATTATAATTATTATAATGTTTTTTAACATTAGTAACAGCAAAATAAGATAATGTAAAATATTTTGTAAATCAAAGAAAAGGGTGAACGGGCGAGACAGGCAGTACTCGTAACTGGCTCATTGGTGACTTAGTACAAGTATAGCCATCTATGTGTAAAAACAATCAAACAAGTACTCACAGTGGGCATAGCATGTTCCTACACATCAAACCCGTCAGCAAGGGGTTAAATATCTATACATAAATTCATATATATTATATATATTATACATATATATTCATATGTATACGTAGATGCATATATATACATATATATATATATATATATAT
>NC_061854.1:25109743-25114743 GCF_019202785.1 Penaeus chinensis
TATATATATAAATATATATATACCTAAATATATATATATATATATATATATATATATATACCTAAATATATATATATATATATATATATACCTAAATATATATATATATATATATATATATATATATATACCTATATAAATATATAGATAGATAGAGATATAGATATATATGTATATATATGTATATATATGTATATGTATATATGTGTATATATATAGATATATATAGATATATATAGATATATATATACATTTATATATAGATATATACATATATATATATACATATATATATACATATATATATGTAGATATATACATATATATACATAGATAGATAGATATATATATATACATAAAAGGTATGAATGAGAATTAATATTTTCACAATACAAGAGATGTATTTGACCGGTTTCGACTATGTCTTCGTCAGAAATACATGTATTTCTGATGAAGACATAGTCGGGGGGGGGGGGGGTTTGGTTTGCGAAGTTCTGGCTTCGCCCGGGCCTTCTAGATATGGCCCGGCCTGTGTCAGCTTTTTTACGGCTGTCTCATTGAGTTGTCTGACACTCGGTGCTTACCGTGGCGGCGGGATTGCCAGCAAGCGCTCCTGCCGCCATGGTGTAAGCATTTCGCATAGCCTCTTTACCAGCACGGCGGCTGTTGTGGGCGGTCCATGTCTCAGGAATTGTGTATGGTTACAATTTTCTAGGTAGTGGACTAGTGTGGCGTTCGGCTCGCCGCAGTGCTTGCAGCACCATTCATCGCGTTCGATTGTTGGGATAATCTGCCATGCACAGTGGTAACCTAGGCGCATTCTGTGAAGAATGACTTCGGTACCTCTGTTGCTTACTTCAGAGAGTGCCAGTGGTTCAGAGCCTGTGGCGTCTGAGTACCAGCTGGCCGAGGGGGAGGTTCTCGTTTCCTCTCTGTGGAGCTGCCGTAGGAAGGTACGACCGACCAAGGCACACTTCTCCATAAGTAATTTTCGGCTCGGTTTTATCGTCATGGGATTTGGCGGCATACCCCTGCCAGCGGCGGCTAGTCTGTCAGCAAGCTCGTTCCCTCTGATGCCGATGTGGCTTGGGACCCAATTGATGATAATTCTTCTACCCTGAGCAAGAATTCTCTGTGCCATTGTGAGAATCGTGGTCAGTAGGTAGATGTTGTCTGTGGGTGAGCTGTGCTGAAGACAGTCAATGGCTGCCCTGGAGTCTGTGTGTATGACCACGTGTCCTTCCCTTAGGGACGCGTGGCCTAGGGCTCCCATGATTGCAACTGCCTCTGCCTGTAGCGAGGAGGCGTTGTCTGTTACCCTCATGGATCGCGTGGCATCCCTAGCTGCAAAGCCGGCGCCTGCAGTGTGGCTCAAGGGATCGACCGATCCATCCGTGTAGTATGTTCTACTACCCGGAGGAGTGATGGCTGCAATGACCCTGTGGGCTTCTGCCTTTAGGCTAGGCATGGGGTATAGGCTCTTTTTCATTGACAGGTTCATTATGTTGAACTCTATCAGGCTCAGTGCCCACGGCGGGGCTTCGGCAAAGTCGGGGTGGGGGGAGTCCATGCCCTTAGCAAGAAGCTGTTCTTTGAGCTGATGGCGTATCAACACCCTGGCTGTATGAGACAGCCAGGAGTTGTTTGCAACGAGCTCGTTGTCTTGTTCGAGGCATCTGACTAATTTTTGTCTTAGGCTTGTGTTCCTGGGAGCCTGGATGACCTTTGACAGAAATTGTGTTGCCGTTAGATCGATTCGTGAGTCCAGGGGGAGAAGGTTTGCCTCCATCAGGAGGTTGAGGACCTTCGTCCACCTCGGGGCACCCAGAATGATCCTGGCAGCTTCATTTTGGACTGTTTCTAATTTGTCTGTGTGCTTTTTCTTTGCAGCAATTAGAGCGACTGAGGCATAGTCCACAATGGGCCGGACAGCATGTACATAGAATGATCTTAGTACTTTGTGTCTGGCCCCTATGCGTCTCCCAGTCATTGCTCTCATGACAGACAGTCTTGCTTTGGTTCGGTCAACCAGGTACTGGACCTCCTTATGGAAGGAGAGGGTCCGGTCTATCCTTACCCCAAGGTATAGGTAGTCCTTGACCCATTCTAATTCCACTCCCTGGATTTTCAGTCTTGTGCCTCGAACTCTCTGTCTCAAAGCCATGGCTTTGGATTTGGCAGCAGAGATCTTTAGTCCCGTCCTACAACACTCCTCTGACACGAGGTCCAGACAACGCTGGGCTTTATTCTGGCTGCGTGGTCCAGTGGAGGTGATAGCGAGATCGTCTGCATACGAGATGATCTGGCACCCCACTGGGAGGTTTATGTTGAGGATGCAGGACATTAAAGTGTTGAATAGGGCTGGACTGAGAACCCCACCCTGTGGCGTTCCATTTTCGAGCGGCATGTGCTGCGATAGGTGACCCTGGAATTTGACATTGGCAGTCCTGTTCCTGAAGTAGTCACCTATCCAAGCCAAGAGCTTTCCTCTGATTCCCTTCTGGATCAGGCTTTCCTGAATGGCAAGCGGACTTGCCAGTTCAAAAGCCTTCTCCAGGTCAAGGAATACCACCACAGCTGGGCCCTTGCTGATTGTGCTTAAGAGCGTGGCTAAGCTGTGTGCTGTGCCCATGCCCCTTGTGAACCCGTGAAGGTGTTCGTGCGGGGGTCCCGTTTTCCATTGAAGCCGGTTTAGTACCATCCTCTCAGCCGTCTTGGCCAGGCAGCTGAGCAGAGAGATGGGGCGGTACTTCCCGGGCTCCTTTGGTTTTGGGACGGGAACTATGGTAGCCCTCTTCCAACTCTGGGGTAGAGTGGAAGTTTCCCAGGACTTGTTGATGAGTTGCAAGAGTGCACGCTCACCTGCTAGTCCTAGGTGGGAGATAATGGGGTACGAGATCCCATCAGAGCCCGGGGCTGTGTTGGAACTGGTTTTATAGGCTTTCCTTAGTTCCCTCAGAGAAAAGATAACGTCTGAGTTATCGGGTTCGGCTGCCCTTTCTCTGATCTGAGCGTGTCTGTCTGGCTGTAGACGCTCTTGTCTTGCCCTCAGCTCGGCTGGCAGACTGTTGCTGCTCGATCTCGCAGAGAACTCGTGCGCCAGTCTGTTAGCCTCTGCTTGGGGGTCGTGATGGGTGCACCTCGGGGCTGAGCGGCTGGTAGCTCGCTTGACCCGTTGCCACATAGTCGAAACCGGTCAAATACATCTCTTGTATTGTGAAGATATTCATTCTCATTCATACCTTTTATACAATTGTCAACATGAACGCGGTTCATATATATACATATATATCTATATAAATATATATATATATATGTCTGTATATCTATCTATCTATCTATCTATATATCTATCTATCTATCTATCTGTAGGTATATGAGTATATATATGAGTATATATATGTGTATATATATGTATATACCTATATATATATATATATATATATATATATATATATATATATATATATATATATATACTCATATACATATATATATAAATATATATAATATATATAATATATATAATATATAATATATATAATATATATAATATATTCATAATATATATATACACATATATATAAACTTATATAAGTGTGTGTGTGTATATGTGTATATATGTATATATATATATATATATATATATATATATATATATACACACATATATATATATATATACATATATATATATATATATATAAGTATACATACTCAATATATATATATATATATATATATATATATATATATGTATATATATATATCCGTATAGGTGTATACACACACACACAGACAATATATATATATATATATATATATATATATATATATATATATATATATATATATATAAACACATATATATATATATATATATTATATATAAATATATTATATATATATTATATATATTATATATATTATATATATAATATCTATATATACATATATCTATCTATCTATCAATAAATACATATACATATATATGTACATATCCATAGATTTGTATATATATCCTCTCTCTCTCTCTCTCTCTCTCTCTCTCTCTCTCTCTCTATATATATATATATATATATATATATATATATATATATATGTACATATCCATAGATATATATGCATATATGTATAAATATATATATATATATATATATATATATATATATATATATATAGATATATATAGACACACACTCATAATATATATATATATATATATATATATATATATATATATATGGACATAGAATATATATACAAACACACACACACATTCATATATATATATATATATATATATATATATATATATATATATATATATATATACCAGTATGTGTAAATATATATATATACATATAGTTCTACATATTACAAACCTGCTTTCCATCTGGCTTAATATCCAAATCATCTACTTCTTTTTCATGAGCTTTTATATCTTTCACTTTGGTCATGTCTGGTAATCCCCACACTCTAACATGACCATCTGTTCCTCCTGTTACCAATAATTTATGGTCTGGTGACACTCTGCAGCACTTCTGATATGGTTCTTCTTCAGTTTGCTTCCTGAAATAATAACAAATACTAATAGTTTCTGATTAAATCTCTTCTCATCCTTAACATGTATTCTTGTTCTTGTTTCCAATTACATTTTTGGATAATACAATCTACATACCTAAAACGTTAGAATATCTGATATTCAAACACTAGATTGACTTTAACATCAGACAAAATGCAAGAAAGCACCTTGCAAATAAGAAAATCCTTCAGGCAAACTTCTGTATGTCCAAAGCCTGAGGCATTGAAGACTAATACAAATTCAACCTCTCTTCTTTCCATTTATTATCATATTTTATTAATCAGTAACCAACCCAAATAAAAAAGTTTACATCTCCATTCCATTATAAGATTGTGAGAAAAGTCTGCATCTTAAACCAAAACTGATGGCCATGATATGTAAGTAAATGTCATGCCCACAGTGAGTTTACTTTATT
>NC_061854.1:25122243-25127243 GCF_019202785.1 Penaeus chinensis
CTGGCATTTATAACTTACAAATTGGTTCATGATCCCGGTCTTCGCTGCTCCTCCTCCTCCCCCGACCACAATATGCCGGCCAGTCATGCTAACGATGGCATAACTTGGGTAATTCAGATTTGCGACCGTCTCACACGTCGTCAAAGGCATTTTATGTGCTTTCAGACGTTTTATGAGAAATGCCCAATTAGTACAAGTGATTTGACAGATGGACCTCGGGTAGACTTCTCTCCTGGGTTTGTCAGATGATTTTTGACAACAAACACGTCAGACGATGTCTCGTTTCCGGGTTGTGATAGAGACGTTAATCTTATAATCATTGATTCTAAAACTTCTTATCTTAATTATAAAACGAAATAAAAAATACTTAAAATATATTATTATAAATAAGCATTGTTATAATGTTTTACTTGATTACGGGAAAAAGAAGAAATATCTTTACCAACATCCAGAAATAAAGTATAAGGAGTGTGTGTATAAAGGTTAATGTTTATGTTGAATATAAAGACTGTTGATCTTATTATTTAGATTAATATTCATGTTATGGATACAGAGAGTAGTGGGTTATACTTTAACCTTATAAGCAGTTTCCGCTCCCATTTAGATAATCTGTATGCGTGTGTGTATGTTTGTGTGAGTGTGAGCGTGAGTGTGTGTGTGTGTGTGTGTGTGTGTGTGTGTGTGTGTGTGTGTGTGTGTGTGTGTGTGTGTGTGTGTGTGTGTGTGTGTGTGTGTGTGTGTGTGTGTGTGTGTGTTTACCTAGTTGTTCAAATGGTCCCGGCTACTATATTTAAATTATCGTATAGCTTTTTAAATTGATACACATTTTTGGCATATTTTTCCATGTTTTAATGGTCCTGTTTGGGAAAATATACTTTTTGACATCTTTCTCGTCTCATTTTACTTTTACTGTGTCCTCTCGTCCTTCTTGTGTTCAAAATTATAGTTATTTTTGTCTAACTTCACTCTTCCTCTAACACATTTGAACATCATTATCCTGTCACCCCTTTTCCTTCTTTCTTCCTAGGTAGTAAGTCCTATTTTCTGTAGTCTATCTTCGTAGCTCATATCTCTTAGAGTAGGTGCCGATCTTGTGGCTGCTTTTTGAATTCTCCAGTTTATACATATCCTTTTTTTTTTTAAGTGTGGATTCTATATCACTGCATCGTACTCTAGGCTAGGCCTTATGATGGCCGTAAATGATCTCACGAATGCCCTCTTCATATTAGCAATCATCCCTTGCATTTTATGGACCTTTTCCTCTTTATGATAATTTGGGCTTAGGTTCCTGTTTGTGATTATTCCAAGGTCATTTTTCCATATCCGCTGGGTTTAAAGATACGTCTCCTAATTTATATTGGTATGGTGAACGATTTTTACTTTCCCCGAACCTGACTACATGGCATTTATTGGTGTTGAATTCCATTTCCCCAAGTACAAAGTGATGTCATTTTGGAGGCATTGATATGAGACATCGTCTATTCTTTTATTTTTGTAATTTCGCATCGGTTGCAAACATATTCAGATAACTACCTGGACTTATGTTTGACCCTAAATCATCAATGGAAATAGTTAATATAATCGGCGCCATGACCAATTCTTGAGGTACTCCGCAAGTTACTCGTCGCCATCTAGAGTGCTTCCCTCTAATTACGGTGCACATCTTTCATGAAGAAAGTCTTCCATCCATTCAAGGAGTTTGCCTTCACTCTTCCTATGTGGTCTAATTTCCATAATAATGTTCTTTGAGATCCCTATCTTAGTATACACAACACACCCAGCCGTCTTTTTTTTTTTTTTTTTTTTTTTTTGCAATATTTCTGATATTCTGTCATATAAACAGGAAATTTGCTACACATGACCTTCCTTCCATAAAACCAAATTGTTTATTTGATATCATAAAGTGGTTTTCAAGTACTTTAACTCACTGTTTCCTCATTATCTTTTCTAACAGCGTGCATACTACAGCAGCTAACGTGACTGGTCTATAATTTACAGGGTTTTGTTTGTCACCGCTCATATATAAAGGTGTAACATTGCGAGTTTCCACTCTTGTGGTAGTTTCCTTGTCTCACTGAATTTTGGAATATTAACAATAACGGCACATTCCCTCAGAACCCAGTTAGAAATCTCATCTGGTCTCACTGCTTTAGTATGTGTATGTGTGTGTGAGTGTGTACGTGTGCTTGTGTGCACAGTTATAAATATATATAAATATGTATATATATACACATATATATATGTATGTGTGTGTATGTATAATACACACACACACACACACACACACACACACACACACACACACATACAAATATATGATCGGCGCCAAGACCAATCCTTGAGGTACTCCGCAAGTTACACACACACACACACACACACACACACACACACACACACACACACACACACACACACACATATATATATATATATTGTAGGAGACTGGGAGATGGTGAGCTCAAGGTGTAAAGCAGACAATCAAGATATCTTGACTCCTTTACTGAAAAGTAATGATGAATTGAGGCTGCTCCCCACAGGGAGTCTGCTTGTCATCTCGCAATGTGGTTCAAGGATAGCTATAAGTTACCTACTTAGCATGTAACAATCACTGATGAAGAAGGAAGTGTTACAAGGGAAGGGAAAAGACGTCACGAATTTGGTATGTCCAGTGAAGAGGTGTAGAAACAGGTAAAACATAAGTCCATGCGTACGTGCACATATATGAACATAAAAGATTATATTAGTTTTGTAGAATATAACAGTAGATACAGAGTATAACATTAGCATAAGTGGTTGTCCATCGGTGTCAATGAAGAGCATCCATGTCATCCAGTAGTGAGGGAAATGGGTGGAGGGTGGAAGGGGGGACTAGGGTTGAGTGGGTAGGTGAGGAAGGGGTGAGGTGATGATGAAGAATTCTATCTGTGGGTACGCAAATGGCTATACAGTCTTAGCGCCTCTGCGTACAGCAGAGTGCCAGCTGGGTTAGTCCTGTGCAACTTCCTACCAGGAGGCAGGGTTGATGCCAAATGCTTTCAAAGATGCTTTTAGGCTATCAGGATCTCTTCCCTTGCTTTAGCTCGTTGTAGAAGAGCCTTTTGGGCAACCGATGATCTGGCATGTAAACAACATGGCCAGCCCTGCATACCTGGGACTGCATCAAGATGGTATGGATGCTGGGGAGGTCTGCAATGGCAAGTACCTCAGTGTCTGGAATCCTGTCCTGCCGCTTGATGTTCAGTATTTTCTGAGGCACATTGTATGGAAGTGATTCAGCTTCTTGGCGTGGCGTAGGTAAACCATCCAGGTTTCGCATGCGTAGAACAGTGTGGGGAGCACTATTGGCCTGTAGACCTTCAACTGTTGTCCCTTCTGTCTCAGAGGCATGCTGATGTAGGACTTCTGTTCTCTTTGTGGTGATGGTGAGACCGAAGTCACTGTAGGCAGTAGCAACATGCAGTAGAACTGCATGTTGGTTTCAGAACCGGCATTGAGGGCACAATCATCAGCAAAGAAGAAGTCTGATGATGTCTGTCATGACCTTGGTTTTGGCTTGGAGCCTCTCCAGATTAAACAGCTTGCCATCTGTACGATAAATGATGCTGATTCCAAGATCACCATATTTGAAGGCATCGGTCAACATTGTGGAGATCATGAGGCTGAACAGTGTCGGTACCAGGACACAGCCCAGCTTGATGACATTGGAGATTGAGAAAGGAGCGGAGGTCTCGCCGTTGTCCTGGACCCTTGCCTGCATGCCATCATGGAATTGGTGAGCCAGGGAGTTGAACTTCTGTGGGCATCCATACATTTGGCTCCTGGCATTTCTCTTGTAGCTGTCTGGCAGCAAACACAATGTCGATGGTCCCACACTCTCTCCACAATCCACACTGGCATCTCTGGAGACCTGGGGGATCGTCTCCTGTTCCCAAATGAGAAGGGAAAGCTGATAGAGCTTCTCAGTCAGCATTGTGCCATCTTCTTTATGACCTCAGCTAGAGCCAAGAGCTTTGCCTCTGGAAAGTAGGCTGATTGCTTTCTGGGTCTCGAGCATGGTTGGTGAGCCATCCAGTGCTTCGTTGATGGATACTTCAGGGAGGCGCTCTATGGCTTCATTGTTTATAGAGGAAGGGCGATTCAGGACGCTGTCAAAGTGTTCAACCCACCATTCAAGAATCTTATCCTTGTCATTGATCAGCATATTCCGCTCTGTGTTGAGGAGGGGACATGATGCTGAGGATGTGGGACCATAGACTTCTTCCAAGGGATCATAGATATTTTTTCAATTCATGTCTGTTAGTGTAACCCTGGATCTCATCACTCTTGTCGCTCAGCCATTTGTCTCCTCCAGAAGCTGCTTGATTTCCCCACAGTTTTCATCAAACCAGTCCTTGTGCTTCCTGGTCCTTGACCCAAGGATCTCTTGGCTGTAGATGAAATAAGTTTGCTGATGGTTTTCCAGTCGGTCCAGTCTGATTGGCCAGAGAGGCAGATTCCAGATAGGCTTCTATTATCTCCGCAAAAGCCAATTTGATGATAGGGACTTTCAGCTTGGTGATGTTGAGACGCTTTGGAGCCTTTTGACCTTCAGGACGTCTTTTGGTTTGGATTCGAATGTTGATCTGCGAGACTAAGGCGATGGTCGGCCCAAACATCGTAACATCCTACCTGTCCCTTTTCTTGACAATGACGTAATCGCTGAGATGCCAGTGCTTTGAGCGAGGGTGCATCTATGACGTCTTGTTACGATTAGGGAGGCAGAACATGGTGGTGATCATGCTCTGCACAGGTCTGAAGCAGGAGTAGTCCATTGCTGTTGTAGTGACCCACACCATGCTTTCCAATCACTCCTTTCTAAGCAACGTTATCAGAGCCGACTTTTGCATTAAAATCACCAAGAATGATGAGGTTGTCTGCTTTTTTGGAACTGCGGCAATGGAAATCCTAGTAAAACTTGGCGTTCACTTTGTACGGGTTGGTCATGGTTGGAGCAAGGCACT
>NC_061854.1:25134743-25139743 GCF_019202785.1 Penaeus chinensis
TGACATTGGTACGCTGCTTCCCTGTGATAGCGGACTTGTGAAAAAAATAATGGTTCGTCTTTGACAGAGTATATCAGGTGTCGATGTCAGAGTATCAGATCCAAGCAACTGCATATGACATGTGAACGCGAATAAGCGATCCCAGGTCATCATGTCATCTTGGCCGGACTAAGGCGGGCGATCTGGGCATGTTGGGTGTCTGAAGGCATCCGGAGAGGCAAGAATAGCGAGCCGAGGAATGGATACGGAATGTGATGGAATTTTATTCAATTATGTAACAGTGAATGGATGTGCAGCCGCGTCAATGCGGGGATATGGAGGTGTTCGACGGTCGAAAGCCCCAATTAGTAAACTCATTGCTCGAATGAGTAATGTCTACTTCGCCGCCGGGTGAATTGTTCGTGCAAAGGATTTGTCCACAATTCATTCATAATTTGTCAGGAAAAGAGCATGCAGCTTACAGTTGCAACCTCATGCGCGTTAGATAAGGTGATCCTGTTACGCTCGAAATGTGAAATGTGTAAGTATGGCAACCTTTTAAGGTCACTGATTATTTTCTTATGCTGTAAAGCACAGCATCTTGCATGATGTTTCGCGAAGCTTGTTGCAAGCATTTTCTGATGTTTGACTTCCTCTGAGGCTGGCTCGCAAAGTCCTGGGCTGTGACCTGCTAACCCTCGCATTTCCTGTGGTTCCCGTTGACACTGGGTTCTCTCTGACGTTGAAGGCATCGGCGCTCGAGTCTGGTCTACGAGGGACGTTATTTGCCGGGAATCAGAAAAAAATGTTTATGAATAAGTCTTCGATAAGGATACTGAAATACGGTGTTTAAGCTGGGGTAGAGACTCGGAACATAACTAAATACTGTATTGTACCCGCATAGAAATATAATCATGACAAGAACATGCTGTTGGACCGAGGCTCTACGAGGCAACTCGAACTGCCGTCTGCGTATCGGCAGAGCTCAGTACGCGCGAAATTATTCGAGGAAAATCGCAGCGAAATTCGCTTGATACTGCAACGAGGGCGACATATAGACCTGGTGGGACCGGCAAGATGCAGTCGTATGGGTAACACTAAACAGCGGAAACATCAGAAACATCGAAATGTGTTCAGCTCAAGGAAAATAGATTAACACTTTTCTCACGGATTTTCACGTTTAATTTTCTTTTATTTCCCGAGTTGTTCACTTTTCTGTAGTTTATCATTTATCGTTTTGTGCGTGTGTGTGTGTTTATGTGTGTGTGTGTGTGTGTGTGTGTGTGTGTGTGTGTGTCTAAATATATTTATATATGTATATATAGATAAAAATATGGATATTTATAGGCATTTATATGTGTATATATATGTATGTATATATAATGAAAGTCGTACTATATATGTATATAATATATATATGTATATATATTATACATCATCTATCTATGTATATATACATATATTACGTCATATATTATATATCATATATTACGTCATATATTATATATCATATATTACGTCATGTTATATATAGATATAAATAATACACCCCCCCCCACACACATATACACACACATACACACACACACACACACACACACACACACACACACACACACACACATACATACATACATACATACATACATACATACATACATACATACATGCATACATATATACATATATACATATATACATACATATATACATATATACATACATACATACATACAATCATACATACATACATATGTACACATATATACATATATACATATATATATATAAACACATATATACATATATACATATATATAAACACATATACATATCTACATATATATAGATACCCCCACACACACATACATATGTACACTATGTACATATATATACATACACACACACACACACACACACACACACACACACACACACACACACACACACACACACACACCCACATGGTGGACACGTGCTCTGTTGGAAAGGTAAACCCCAGAGTAGCAAGTAAGAATAGGGATAAGGTTTCTTAGTTCACAAACGTTTAGGAGAAAATATCGTGGAATTCCATAGTATAAGCGAAAGAGTGGCTTCAGTAACAATAAAACTAAAAAATAGGTACAACTTAAAGAATGTTCAAGTCTCTATTAAAATTGGAGACTTTAATGCCAAAATAGGTAAAAAGAATAAGCACTAGAGCTGAGAAGGGACAAATGCTAGTTGATTTTGCGGAGGCTCGATCACTCAGTATCATGAATACATCCTTAGAAAAAAGACTAGAGTAGAAGTGGGCATGGAAGATGCCATCTGACATCATAATTTCAAATAGGCGTACGTATAGTAAAAAATGTGGAAGATATTTATAAAGTAAATGTTGGCAGCGATCATAGAATGGTCAGAGGCGAAATTAAATTACACCTCAGAAGGGAACGGAACAAACTCATACGAAAACTGCAGCCAAATTTTGCTAACTTGATGACAGAATTTAACCTTAACATCCAAAACAGATATTCACTTCTCAGCAACGAAGATCTCAACATTGACCAAATTAACAAACAATTCAGTGATATAATAAAGGAAGCTGTACTTGAAGTAGGCAGTAAGAACGTCAAGCAAAACCCCAGCAAGCTATCGGTAGGAACTAAACAGCTTATGCAAAAATGTAGAGTCATGAAAGGATCGTCAAACAAGGACAAAATAGCTGAACTAAGAAAGACTAAATTAAACGAAGAGGGATGTACGGAAATTTAATACTCAGATAATAAATGAAACAGTGATCTCAGGTACCAGCATGAAAACAACTAAAAGCAGACTTGGAAGAGGGAGAAATCAAATGTATGCAGTAAACCAGACGGAGAAGTGATCTGTACAACTCAAATGAAAAGCCGCGGATAGAAGCGAACGCGGTTACTAGAGACATGCCTAACATCACATTAGAAGAAATAAAAATATTGCTTAAAGGCATGAAGAGAGCAAAAACACCAGGTGAAGATGGAATTAGTATAGACTTTATAATAGTTGCAGGAGAAATTGCAACAGTGAAACTAGCCAATCTTTTTAACAAATGCCTTCTCAATGGAGAAAATCCGAAAGCCTGAAAAAATGCTACAATTATTTTGATACTAAAAAGGGCATAGCAAGGATCTGAAAAACTACCGACCCATAAGCCTCCTTTCAGTTACTTACAAACTGTTCACAAAAGTCATCTCTGACAGTTTAGATTAGTCTAGAGAACAGGCAGGCTTCCGCAGTGGATTCTCAACAACAGACCACATCCACACGCACACCCAATTAGGAATAGATAAATAAATATAGGAAACCCCTGTGTATGGCATTCATCGATTATGAATGGCATTGGAATATATATACGAAAAATATATATACGAAGATGGGACAGTAACTATCAAGCTCCAAAAGGAAACTGATAAAATACCAATTAGAAATGGTGTTAGGGCGATACCATCTCACCCAAAACTGTTTACAGCTTGCTTTGAAATATTCAAGAAGCTAGAATGGAATGGAAAAGGGTCTTATAATAGGATATGTATACCTAAACAATCTAAGATTTGTAGATGATATTGTTCTCTTCAGTGAATCTGCAAATTAAATGCAGCAACTAATAAATGATCTGAATAGAGAAATTCTGAAAGTCGGACTTAGTATGAACAAGAAAAAGCTAAGATCATGTTCAATAGTAGAGCTCAATTTGAACATTTACATGTACAAGGCAAAGCACTAGAGGTAGTGGACAAGTATATATACCAAGGGCAACTCGTACAGACAAACACATCTAGCAAAGAGGAAATTAAGCGACCCATCAGTCTAGGCTGGAGTGCCTTCGGCAGATACAGTAGCATACTAAGAGGCTCCTTGCCATTATGTTAAAAAAAATCTTTAACCAATATGTCCTCCCAGTTATGACCTGTGGATGAGAAACATTGACTACAACCAAGAAACTATAAGTGGCCATAGAGGGGTGGAGAGGTCGGTGCTGGGAATTAACCTTAGAGATCAGAGAAGGGCGACGTGGATCAGGGAACAGACGAAAGTGGAAGATATACTTGTGAGCATCATAAAGAAAAAATGACAATGTGCAGGTCATATATGTCGGAGACAGGACAGATGGTCTGGCAAGGGCCAGACCATTGACAAGATGGTGTGACGAAATAACGAAATTTGGGGGTCAAGACTGGAAACAAAAAACTCAAGACAAAGTTGGAAAAGATTGGGATAGGCCTACGTCCAGATAATTATGATATATATATATATGTATTTATATGTTTATATATATATGTATTTATATGTTTATACACACACACACACACACACACATATATATATATATATACATATATATATATATATATATATATATATATGGTATATGTTTGTATTATGTATATATGATATATGTATATATATATATGATATACATGTATATAATATATATAATATATATTATATATATACATATATATATACATATATATATATATATATATATATATATATATATGGTATATGTTTGTATTATGTATATATGATATATGTATATATATATATATATATATATATATATATATATATGATATACATGTATATAATATATATAATATATATTATATATATTTATAAGATATTTTATATGCATATATCTCACACACACACACACACACACACACACACACACACACACACACACACACACACACACACACACACACACACACACACATATATATAAATAAGTACAGAGTTTAGCGATGATTTCCCTTCCTCACACTAATTTTGACTGTCGTGTGTGCGAAACCGCTTGAAGAAAACATTGGTTGGCGGTCGCCGTCATGTGGTCAGGCAATTGGCTCCGAACTGGATACACGTTGTAAGTATACGTGAATATTTAGGTTATTTTGTCTGACCAAAGCACTTGATAATTATTTAACGGAAATGAAATGACTTGATATGAAATTGTGAAGTGACCTTTTAATCCATTAAGTGCAAATTATTACCGAAATGGG
>NC_061854.1:25149743-25156352 GCF_019202785.1 Penaeus chinensis
TCTGGTTACCGCTCGACCCATCAAAACCTGTGAGTACACATTTTGGGCCTTTTTCCTTTCTTTTTTTCTATCTTCCCCATAAATGGGTTAAGCCGTATGTGCTCACGTTGGTTTTGTTGGATTAAAGTGTTAATTGACAGCAAATAGCACGCTCTCCATTCTTCTGACCTCAGATCACATTACTGTGTGATCACAGTATTGAGTCAAATATGAATATCGTTCATTTATGAAGTATTTTTTTTATTTTTTTTCTCGTGATTAGAGAGTTATATTGTTTCAATTGCAACGAATTTAGCGCGTTTGTGATTTTATTGTTTTCACGAACATCATTCTCATTGCCCATTTCCCGTCTTGACCTGACCACGGAGTGATAACTCATTAGTCAAACCCGCTTGGACAGTTGGGTGATCTGACCTCACTTTCACTTTGAGTGATTGACACGCTGGTATGGCTGTGAGAACAGCTAGCATTTCCTATAAATTGTTTTCTAGAATTGTTACAATATAGGGATAACACATAATAACCGTTACATGTTCATTGGTGACACGTTCTATCGGCGCTAGAGCAGAGCTTGTAACACGAATTATATACATTTACATTTCAATATAGCGCCAGGGATCTTCCCCATATCATAGTGTCAGAGTGCCTGATTATCCTGGGGTTGTGTTTATGCGTAATATACCCGTGTTCCTACGTAATGATAAGTAGTTATAACCGAAGTTAATCATACTCTCGGCAACTTTTGAGCCGGTGTGACCCACTGTTATGTCCGTTAACTAATGTAGGACTAGGGCTTAAGCTAGAATTGTGATTCATATATTAATCACACCCTGCTCACACTTTAGATGTCGCTGGCATGTTTGGGGAAATCCCATCGATTTGTGATTCATGATAAATACTCATAGGGCATTGCATGAGCGCCCATCATAGATCCACAGATAGAGTGGGTTATTTATAAATTTTCCAGGCTCGTTTCGCTTCGTAAAGTACGGTATTTTGGGTACAGACACCCCCCCCCCCCCCGTCAATGAAGTCTGTATGCGCAGCTTGACAATTTGTTACCTCGGCAGATTGTTCCCTGAGAAGATTCACTTGCGTGAAGCCGCGAATATTGTTTTCATGTCACCATTCGTTAGTTCGTCATTTTGTCGCATATCATTAAATGTTAAATTCAATGTGGTAGTTGAAATAAATTTGTATTACGTCTATAACTAGTTTATTGCATTTTTGTTAAAATGAACGTTAAGTGTTTGGCAATTATTGAGGTCACTCTCACTTTTACGCTCTTTGTCATTCACACACACACACACACACACACACACACACACACACACACACACACACACTCACACTCACACTCACACTCACACTCACACTCACACTCACACTCACTCACTCACTCACTCACTCACTCACTCACTCACTCACTCACTCATCCACGCAGAACAAAAAACACCGAAATCTTCCATTAATAGGGTTTGTTGCTGTCGTATTTGCAGGCATAAAGATCTATGATGCATCTCTTTGCCCGCGAGTTTGTCAATCGTGATGTGTGACTTATACATTAATTATTATTTTACATACATTTCTTTTCTGTGTTAAGACAATGGTTCAAGTAAATCTTTGCGGATTGCCAAATTGTCGTTTCCCTTACTTTATCTATCAAGAGACGGTTTGGTAGTTCAAGCTAGGTCCTTGCGGATCGCTATTACCGTCTCTCTCTTCTAATTTCTTCTTTGAACGTAGAACACAAAATGAAAAAATAAAGACGAAAATAACGAAAATTCGACCATAAAAACTGTAAATGTTTATAAATAATCGGCTAGTGGCGCTTAACATCTTCTCTGTTGTCTTTCGTTTCTCTTACTATCTTGGTCCCTATGCGTATAATCTGGTTCACGATATCTGTCACGGCACCGAAGGAGGCCCTGCTGCAGAAACGGTCACCTTCGGACGCTATGGAAAACGTCACCAGAAGATCGCCAGAAGCCCGGAGACCAGGATATTCTTCAAAGCAGGTATCAAGCCGCCCCAGGATGTGGAAAGGCGCCGCCTGCCAGGATGCCCGTAGATCCAGTGAAGGACTAGGAACTCGCCAGCGCAGGTACCAGTCGCCCCATGATGCTGTGACAGGCGCCGCCTGCCTGGACGCCGCAGATCCAGTCATACTCCAGGAGCTCGTCAGCGCAGGTATCAGCTGCCCTGAGATGCCGAAGAGGACGCTTCCTGCCGGACGCCCGTGATCTTGACAAAGATTACGAGGACGTCTGTAAGAGCACGCAGCCGAGAAGGACCTGGACGAGATCTGCGAGGACGTGTGTTGGGAGAGTACGCCGCCGAGTTAGGCCTGGACGAGGACTACGAGGAAGTCTGGACGAGTCCGAAGTTAAGGAGGACCAGTGCGAGATCTTCGAGGACGTGTGGATGTCGAGGACGGACGGATTTACGAGGGACCAGGATGAAGATTACAACAAAGACGAGCAGCCACGAAGATGCACCAGGGACACCTGCGAGATCGAATTGACTAGCAAGTCAGGACCAGCCAAGTGGAGTCACCCTTGAGGCAAATCTAAGGCACCTCGAGGGCGAGGCGTTAGTAAGTGGCCGAGCATTATACCGTGTACATAAGCACATATAGAACCACGGGGCTATTTGCGAGCCGCGTGCTTACCACGTGGTTTCTCAACCCACGCCTCAAGTGGCGTCCCAGGTATTTAAGGCCAACAATGACCCAGGCCACAAAGAGTTCCTGCCCAGCGTTTGTCCAGTCAAGATAGGCCGCCCGGCCTACGGCTTCAGGCGGGAAGGGCACAGGTCACTTCTACCCCGCAGGGGCTGACCGCCGCGACCTCCCGCACTCAGCACTTACCCCAGACTTGTCTCGTTGGTGTTCATATCTCTGTGTTGCTTGTACTCTCCTAAATAAAGAGTTAAAGCCATCGTCCCCTTTTACTACTCCTGCTTAACCAATGTATAAAGGTGTTCAATATAGAGCGTTTACACACACACACACACACACTCACACACACTCTCTCTCTCTCTCTCTCTCTCTCTCTCTCTCTCTCTCTCTCTCTCTCTCTCTCTCTCTCTCTCTCTCTCTCTCTCTCTCTCTCTCTCACTCTCTACCGCTGTGTGGTCCAACGGTAGTGATATCATCTAGGAATTTTGCTGACCTGCGTTCACCATGTCACACCAAGAATATCCATTGTAACAAATGGAATCTCTCCTCTCTCTCTCTCTCTCTCTCTCTCTCTCTCTCTCTCTCTCTCTCTCTCTCTCTCTCTCTCTCCTCTCTCTCTCTCTCTCCTCTCTCTCTCTCTCTCTCTCGCCCCCTCTCTCTTTGTCTGTCTCTTTACGATCCAGTAACACCTAAAAAAGTATTGAAAATGTATAGGAGAATCTAGACTGAGAGAAAGACAATTGAAAAGGCAACCTGCGAACGATAAGAGAGCAAAGCTTCAATTTCCTCACATCTCTTAACACACGCACACACTCCATCGGCCCACTTCGGCGCCCGTATAAGGTCACTGTGCATCAGTCGTAACTCGGACTCCTCCTGGCCTATCTTAAGTCAAGAGTCATTAGGCTCACGCTGTAAGGCGATGGCAGGAGGGTCTTTGATGCACCAAACACCAGTTGTTTAAGTGCGTAAATGGGGGATAGGAAGGGTGTGGAGGCGTCTGGTGGAAAGGCAGTAGTGTCTGCCTCTCTCTCTCTCTCTCTCGGGCGAGGTGCTTCTGGCCCTCCAGTAATTTGTCACCTCCTCCTAGGTGTCAGCATGGCTAGTTTTGTCATATCGGGGTCCCCCCTTTCCGACGTAGAAATGGAGGATAAAAGTTTTACCTTGCAAGGGCATGTTGCAATTGGATCTCATAAGAGGGAAAGAAATGAAGGGAGTGTGGACATGAGTGACGAGCAGGAGAAGAGGAAGAAGAATGAAGAGGGAACCGAAGCAGGAAATCAGCATTATATTGACGTGAATAGCAGGAAACGATTGCTATTCCCACAGGACTGTGCCATGAGTTTCCTGGAGAAATTAAGGTAGGGCATGGAACTGGGTCGGGACCATCGTAATTTCGAGCCACTTATGAAGGAAGGCAGAGGGAGGCCGTATCTCACGGTACGGGCAGGCGAGGCGGAGCAGACCCTGATGATTCAGATATACAAGAAGACAGTGATGATTGTCTCAAAGGCTGGGGAAAAACTCACTAAAGTGATAATTTTTCGATACTCGACCATACTGGACCCCGACTTTCTGTTGGACGATGACAGATTTGTGTGGGTGTGGGTTGCCCTCCTGAAAGGAGAAGTGCCAGAGAGAGTATTCATCTCTGGAGTGGGGACAGGAAGGTGGCACCATACGTGGAGCCGCCAGTCATGTGCCCCCACAATGCCGGGTCTCAGGCGTGCAAGGCAAGGCCACAATCAGAGCTTATTTCGGCGGTTTCCTCAGCAAGGAATCGCAGGAAAATAAAGCGTGGCCACCTCGCAGGCAGACGTGCTAAGGGAGGGCTCAAGTACAATCCCCAACGCCAAGCTGCAGTGCCCGCCGCGTGTGGCGCCGTCAAAGGGAAGCGATCAACCGAAGGACGACCGACAGGTGCAGGAAGTGAAGAAAGTGCCGCGGAGTAGTGATGCGGATTTTCTGGGAAGGAAGTATCGGCAATCACCCGCATGCTGCAGACAGTGATGCAGAGAATGGCACATTTTATGGAAAGAGAAACCGAGAAACAAACAGGGGGAGGAGGCTATCACAGAAACTCCTTCCCAAGAAGCAGACATGAAATATAGAAATGTTAGTGGACCTGCAAAAGGAACAAAGTGTAGACTATAAGATAAAAATTCAGGGAATTGAAAGGAAAATAACAGTGAGTGTAGTGGGAGGAACATCCTCTGCAGACTCCTGCTGAAGTGCAAAGATCAGGAGAAAGAAAACCTCTTGAAGAAAATGGGAAGTTGTGCAAGACGAATGGGGAACCATTCGAGAAATGTTGGAGAAACATAATATAGAGGAACCCAGAAAAGTGTCACCCATATGTACACCGAGAGCGGTCAAACAACCATTTGTTTATACATAGTTTCACACTTCTTTATGGTTTGCGAAGTTCTAGCTTTGCCCAGGCCTTCTAAATATGGCCCGGCCTGTGACAGCTTTTGTCTCATTGAGTTGTCTGACACTCGGTGCTTACCGTGGCGGCGGGTAAGTAGTGGACTAGTGTGGCGTTCGGCTCGCCGCAGTGTCTGCAGCACCTTTTATCGCGTTCGATTGTTGGGATAATCTGCCATGCACAGTGGTAACCTAGGCGCATTCTATGAAGAATGACTTCGGTACCTCTGTTGCTTACTTCAGAGAGTGCCAGTGGTTCATAGCCTGTGGCGTCTGAGTACCAGCTGGCCGAGGGAGAGGTTTTCGTTTCCTCTCTGTGGAGCTGCCGTAGGAAGGTACGACCGACCAAGGCACACTTCTCCATAAGTAATTTTCGGCTCGGTTTTATCGTCATGGGATTTGGGGGCATACCCCTGCCAGCGACGGCTAGTCTGTCAGCAAGCTCGTTCCCTCTGATGCCGATGTGGCTTGGGACCCAGTTGATGATAATTCTTCTACCCTGAGCAAGAATTCTCTGTGCCATTGTGAGAATCGTGGTCAGTAGGTAGATGTCTGTGGGTGAGCTGTGCTGAAGACAGTCAATGGCTGCCCTGGAGTCTGTGTGTATGACCACGTGTCCTTCCCTTAGGGACGCGTGGCCTAGGGCTCCCATGATTGCAACTGCCTCTGCCTGTAGCGAGGAGGCGTTGTCTGTTACCCTCATGGATCACGTGGCATCCCTAGCTGCAAAGCCGGCGCCTGCAGTGTGGCTCAAGGGATCGACCGATCCATCCGTGTAGTATGTTCTACTACCCGGAGGAGTGATGGCTGCAATGACCCTGTGGGCTCTTTTTCATTGACAGGCTCATTATGTTGAACTCTATCAGGCTCAGTGCCCACGGCAGGGCTTCGGCAAAGTCGGGGTGGGGGGAGTCCATGCCCTTAGCAAGAAGCTGTTCTTTGAGCTGATGGCGTATCAACACCCTGGCTGTATGAGATAGCCACGAGTTGTTTGCAACGAGCTCGTTGTCTTGTTCGAGGCATCTGACTAATTTATGTTTTTGGCTTGTGTTCCTGGGAGCCTGGATGACCTTTGACAGGAATTGTATTGCCATTAGATCGATTCGTGAGTCCAGGGGGAGAAGGTTTGCCTCCATCAGGAAGTGGAGGACCTTCGTCCACCTCGGGGCACCCAGAATGATCCTGGTGGCTTCTTTTTGGACTGTCTCTAATTTGTCTGTGTGTTTTTTCTTTGCGGCAATTAGAGCGACTTTGCATGCTTCTCATTGAAACCACACTATTCTCGATTAACACGGGGGAAATCTTTGCCTTCTGTCCTTGTAGTTCCCCTCTCGTTCTCCTTCGCACTTTCGTCTCCCCTCGTTTTTAGGCCATTCTTGTTTTCTTCCTACACCTACTCACTCGTCGGCTCCAACCGCGCGGCCACTTAAGTAAACATCTCGACTCCGCGCTCGATGAAGCTAGCATCAAGTACTCGGTGTCAACAGAAGGAACAAAAACCA
>NC_061854.1:25161452-25166452 GCF_019202785.1 Penaeus chinensis
ACGCAGGTGCTCCCTTAAATTAGGGCATATAAACGAAATTGACCATCAGTGCCACCTCTTAGATGAGGCTGATGCACCATTTACAAGGGAGAACTTCCTTGCAGCAATTAAGACTGGCAAATCCACTGCACCTGTGGATGATGGAATCACTTACGACGTCATCCGACTTCTTGCAAAAGTACAGGTAAAGGGAAGAAATCCTCTTCTTGATCTCTTCAGCTTAACCTACACGGCAGGCATCTGGCCTACCACTTGGAAACAGGCAACCATCATTCCCATTCCAAAACCAAGACGGCCTGATGAATATAGGCCGATTTCTCTGACGTCCTGCCTATCTAAAACCTGTGAAATAATTTTCCTTACTCGTTTACTCCACCAGATCAAAGACATGATTCATCCATCTGTCTTTGACTTTTAAAAAGGAAGAGGAACACAAATGTGTCGAACACAGTACCTAAATGGACGTAATGCACAGTCTTCTTACTTCTTAGATTTAAAGGGAGCATTCGACAGAGCCTCTCCTACTGCAATCCTCCATGAACTAACTCTTTTAGGAGTTAAAGGCAAGCTTCTGCTATGGATAAAGGATTATCTATCTTTGAGAAGAGCAAAAGTGTGGTATCAAGGCAACTACAGTGCTTATGGCGAATTGGAATTAGGCACTCCACAAGAGGGAGTATTGTCCCCTACACTGTTTAATATACTTATGCACTCTCTTTGCAAGCTCAACGATGATTTAGGAAACCTATGCAGCATCACATCCTATACTGATGACATTCTTATTCAGGTATTTGATAGGGGGGGATATGTTTTACAGAGGTTCAGCAAAAAGTGTGCCTCCCTTGGTCTCATAATCAACCCAATCAAAACTAAGCATATTTCCAGATCTCATAAACTACCTTACATTCCAAGGTTAGGTGGACAAACTATTGCAAGAACTAACACCTACAAATATCTTGGTGTTATGGTGACTGCTCCCCACCTTATGTCCCACAACTCACGCTTTGCCAAGGATATTGTTCAGAACATCAAGGAACGTTGCCTTGAGCATTTAAGACCATTGTAATACATAAGTAACAGATATGTAGGTGCCTCCCTGAGAGTCCTAAGGTTGATGTATATCTCCCTTGTCAGGTCCATGATAGACTATGCATGCCCAGTTCTTAGTAGGCTGACACCGAGTGCCCTCAAACCCCTTGAAGTTTTACAGAACAAGGTCATGAGAATTATACTTGGATGCCCAATGACTGCTAAAGTTCTCGTCATGAGGAAAGAGTTAGACCTCCCTTCTATTCACAGTCGTGTCATCCAAGTTAACACCATACTTGGCATCAGACTCCTGCAGCTTCAACCCAGACCACAAATCTCCAATATCCTATCAAATGAGATAAATTATAGAGTTAGGCATGCCCGACCTCGATACTTCAATCTCATACAGTCCAACTTAGAATGGAAAACTAAAACTGCTCATACTATCATGTTCTTCAATGTATGGAACAACGAAGCTATTAATATTCCAGATACAGTTATTGCTGCTCCTTGGCACAGAACTCATGTACATGCTTATATTGATAAACCAATAGGGTCTAAATCTTTGGCTTCAAAAATGGAACTAAAAGCTCACTACTTGAAGTATATAGATGGCATTCTACATCCCTCTCATGGTACGCCCCCACTTGCAATCAACTGTGATGCCTCCACTGATCCTCATGGAACAACAGGGATTGGTGTGCTAATTCCTGATATAGATCTTGAAGAAAGTGTGTGCATTTCCAACTGGACAAGCACAACTGATGCCGAGTCAGTAGCTATATATCATGCCATTAAGAAAGTGAGCAGCAGCGACACCTGGCTGTCTTTACAGACAGCCAAGGCGCTTTCCGAGGGCTTACTGCATTTAATCCAGAAAACATGATAACTAGGAATATCCTTCACCAAATTTCCAAACTATCAGAACGGGGTACTCAAGTGTCACTATACTGGATACCCTCTCGTATAGGAATATCACAATGTGACAGGGTTGATCAATTAGCCAGGTTAGCACTTTCCCATGAAGATCCATATTATGTAATACCGCTCTCTCTCAATCAAATGAAAAAATGAGTTATCAACTATCTTAGAGATTATGAGGGTCAGGTATGGACCACTGAAAAGATGAAAAAAAACGGACATGGTACTATCTGGCATTACGAGAGTATTGCTGGGACATCAAATTTAGACAAACCCTATAAAGTCTATCACGGACTGTCTAGGAGACAACAGGTTACATTAACTAGGCTACGCATAGGATATCAGTACACTATGCAATATGTACAGGATGCAGTTTTGGATGCAAAACCTGTTTCATATCACCACTGCAAACTGTGTAAGGCACCCAAGTCGCATAATCTCACTCATTACTTACTATGTTGCATAAAGACTGCATCCTATCGATCAAGTAGTACTGTTCACAGATTAGCACTTGTTGATTATATCAACTTTATTATAGACACTGGTCTTGTCTTTGACATGATTGGTGAGATATACAATGATAATACCACAGCCCTTCAGGCATGTATGTAACACTAATGTTTGACTGAAGGCCCTCTACAAAACAAGAAGCACAGCCAGTTTGGATAGATGCTTTGGTATCTTACCCTGGCTTTTTGAAGGGCATGTACACTGTTCTGTAAATAAATGTTATCAAATAAAAAATCTCTCTCTCTTTCTTTCTTTCTTTCTCTCTCTCTCTCTCTCTCTCTCTCTCTCTCTCTCTCTCTCTCTCTCTCTTTCTCTCTCTTTCTCTCTCTTTCTCTCTCTTTATCTCCCTCTATCTCTTTGCCTCTCTCTCTCTCTCTCTCTCTCTCTCTCTCTCTCTCTCTCTCTCTCTCTCTCTTTCTCTCTTCCTCTCTTCCTCTCTTCCTCTCTCTCTCTCTCTCTCTCTCTCTCTCTCCTCTCCTCCCTCCCTCCCTCTCTCTCTCTCTCTCCCTCTCTCTCTCCCTCTCTCCCTCCCTCCCTCCCTCCCTCCCTCTCTCCCTCGCTCTCTTTATATATATATAGATAGATAGATAGATAGAGAGAGTTAAAGAAATATATATATATATATATATCTTACTCTAACTCACTCTCTTTCTCTCTCTCGCTCTCTCGCTCTCTCGCTCTCTCTCTCTCTCTCTCTCTCTCTCTCTCTCTCTCTGTGTGTGTGTGTGTGAGGGGTTTGTTGACACTGCTGTCCACCAATATGTCAGGGGTTTGGTTGACGGAAACTCACGGCCTGGTGTCATGTTTATTACTGGTATTGTAGGGTGTCGGTAGCGTAGCCGGCAACGAATAGACCCGGCGAGGTTACACTCTCTCTCTCTCTCCTCCTCCCTCTCCCTCGCTCTCGCTCCCTCCGTCCCTCCTTCCCTCCCTCCCTCCCTCCCTCCCTCCCTCCCTCCCTCCCTCCCATCCCTCTCTCCCTCCCTCCCTCCCATCCCTCTCTCCCTCCCTCCCTCCCATCCCTCTCTCCCTCTCCCTCCACGCAGACCTGCCGCTCCAACAGACTTCTCCATATTTATTTGTCGGAATATATTTTCTTTCCATATCGTGGCTGCACCTTATCCCGGGTACAGCGGAAGGTGGACGATAATCAGTCTCTTGTCACGCACTAAGAAATGTATGGCTAGGGGTATCCATCAAATATTAAACAAAAGCTGCTGAACTGAGATTTGGTTTATTGAAAAATTATCATCACAACAAGCCTATAATTTGAAACTTAATTAGGGAATCGCAGACAATCAACAGAAAAGAGGAAAGCTGCGTTGTCATTCAAGGTCAGAAAAGTCCTTAATGGAAGTAACGAGATAGGCTGCTGTCCCATGTTAATGCCACTATGCATTCTGCCAGGTTCCAGACGGACGACTAAATCGCTGGCCTTCTCGGACCAAAGCCTCCCCGTCTGCCTGGGTCGTCTCCCCCAAATGGTATTAGTTTTTTTTCGCGTAAAAGAGAGGGACCATAGGATAATTGTTACTAGAATTCACACATTATCAAAACCTCTTGCAATAAAATCTAAAAGTAACGGCTTTTCATTGCCTATGCAAGAACACCTTCACAGTGTTCATAATTAAATGTTCCTCAAGTGCCATGATATAATTATTCAAATTGATTTATTTCCATCAGGTGATCCTCAGTTCCGGCCATTTTGTCGCTCAGGTAAGCATCTCTCTCCGCCGACACAACCAGTACACTGTGCATCTGGTTTACCGTCCATGTCATCAGCCACAGTTCATGTTCTGAATTCTGAAGTTTTACGTTCCGCTGCTTCTGTATCCTGTACATTTCTCTCGCATCTCCCAGCTCCACAGATGCCCCTTCCTGCCGTTCGGCTTACAGATTTCTCCCCGGCGACCTTCTCCCTCACCTTATGCTATTTTCTCAAGTCCGGCGGCGGCCGCCACCAGCCGCGCCTGGGCTCTAATTCCTTCAAGAGGTGGACTGATGGTGGACAAAATATTTTTCTGCGAATCAGTATTTTTCTTTTTTCGTGATGTCTAAACAAAGTAATATAAACATTTTTCGAAGGTGCATCTAATCATAACTTCGACAAGAAAGAAGGAAAAATACATAAATAGATGATACAAACAGGATTTTAGCACGGGCAGTAAAATCCCTCCTACATATTTTTATAGATTTAGAAAAGGATTTAAAATGTCAACCAGTCGCTTTGGATGCGTAGGCTCCGGTCCAGCATGTTGTCTTTGGCGGCTAATTTAGTTTTAATGGCGCGCATAAAACTCGTGGAAAGGAAACGATACATGAGTCCCAGGTGGCGAGATCAGCTCTACACACCCACGCACATACGCCTCATTGATGTCTCGCCCTCTTTCACTGCATCACAATAAAACTTTTTAATAAAGCCAAAATGATTACTGGCCGAAATGGACCCTAGGGGAAAATCAGGGTTTGCATTAGAGCAAGTCGCATCGTATAATTTTCCACGCCCTCCGTTCCAAAAACAAAAGACAAACATTTTGTCG
>NC_061854.1:25186452-25196452 GCF_019202785.1 Penaeus chinensis
CAATGGTGCCATGGGAGTCTTTAATGAAGCAGCCAATAGTGCCATGGGAGTCTTTAATGAAGCAGCCAATGGTGCCATGGGAGTCTTTAATGAGCAGCCAATGGTGCCATGGGAGTCTTTAATGAAGCAGCCAATAGTGCCATGGGAGTCTTTAATGAAGCAGCCAATAGTGCCATGGGAGTCTTTAATGAAGCAGCCAATGGTGCCATGGGAGTCTTTAATGAAGCAGCCAATAGTGCCATGGGAGTCTTTAATGAAGCAGCCAATGGTGCCATGGGAGTCTTTAATGAGCAGCCAATAGTGCCATGGAGTCTTTAATGAAGCAGCCAATTGTGCCATGGGAGTCTTTAATGAGCAGCCAATAGTGCCATGGGAGTCTTTAATGAAGCAGCCAATAGTGCCATGGGAGTCTTTAATGAAGCAGCCAATAGTGCCATGGGAGTCTTTAATGGAGCATCCAATGGTGCCATGGGAGTCTTTAATGAAGCAGCCAATGGTGCCATGGGAGTCTTTAATGAAGCAGCCAATGGTGCCATGGGAGTCTTTAATGGAAGCAGCCAATGGTGCCATGGGAGTCTTTAATGAGCAGCCAATGGTGCCATGGGAGTCTTTAATGAGCAGCCAATGGTGCCATGGGAGTCTTAATGAAGCAGCCAATAGTGCCATGGGAGTCTTTAATGAGCAGCCAATAGTGCCATGGGAGTCTTTAATGAAGCAGCCAATGGTGCCATGGGAGTCTTTAATGAAGCAGCCAATGGTGCCATGGGAGTCTTTAATGAAGCAGCCAATGGTGCCATGGGAGTCTTTAATGAAGCAGCCAATGGTGCCATGGGAGTCTTAATCGAGCAGCCAATGGTGCCATGGGAGTCTTTAATGAAGCAGCCAATAGGTGCCATGGGAGTCTTTAATGAGCAGCCAATGGTGCCATGGGAGTCTTTAATGAAGCAGCCAATGGTGCCATGGGAGTCTTAATCGAGCAGCCAATGGTGCCATGGGAGTCTTTAATGGAGCAGCCAATAGTGCCATGGGAGTCTTTAATGAGCAGCCAATAGTGCCATGGGAGTCTTTAATGAAGCAGCCAATGGTGCCATGGGAGTCTTAATCGAGCAGCCAATGGTGCCATGGGAGTCTTAATCGAGCAGCCAATAGTGCCATGGGAGTCTTTAATGAAGCAGCCAATGGTGCCATGGGAGTCTTTAATGAAGCAGCCAATAGTGCCATGGGAGTCTTTAATGAAGCAGCCAATGGTGCCATGGGAGTCTTTAATGGAGCAGCCAATAGTGCCATGGGAGTCTTTAATGAAGCAGCCCATAGTGCCATGTGAGTCTTTAATGAAGCAGCCAATGGTGCCATGGGAGTCTTAATCGAGCAGCCAATGGTGCCATGGGAGTCTTTAATGAAGCAGCCAATAGTGCCATGGGAGTCTTTAATGAAGCAGCCAATAGTGCCATGGGAGTCTTTAATGAAGCAGCCAATAGGTGCCATGGGAGTCTTTAATGAAGCAGCCAATAGGTGCCATGGGAGTCTTTAATGAAGCAGCCAATAGTGCCATGGGAGTCTTTATTTGACGAACCAATTCTGCAAGGCGAAACTTTATTCAAAAACAACTATTGCCATGGAAATCTATATTCAAACAACCAGCAGTGCTATAGGATTTTAATTTAAAAAACAATAGAGCCATAAGAATCTTTATTCGAACAACCAATAATACCATGGGAATCAGAAAACACGGCAACACTTCCTTTACTGAAATGGATATTTACCCACCTGTGAAGGGAACCGATAACATAAAATAAAAAAGAACAGTAACTGATGAAACCAACAAGACATTTTGCTTTGCATGGGGTACAGTCATATGGCTGGTAAGGAGGTGTCACGATCGACAGTTAACAATATTTTACTCGTAGTCACGTCTCTCTTACATTACTGATTACTCTAATAGCGGTATATATCATCGAGATATTGTTGTCGGATTTTGTTTTTATTTCTATCGAAATATGAGGTATCGAAGTAGCTAGCACGGTTGTATGATATATGATAATTGATAAAATGGGAAGATTAGTTTTCTCAAATTTAGTGTCTCCTTTTTTATTTAAAAAAAAAAAAAAAATCAAAATACGATGATAGTCATAGAATCCATAACTATCCAGGAGGTTATTGCAGATTTTGTTTTTGTTGTTGTTTTTTCGGCTTATCTTTATCTACGAAGGGATACTGTGTATACTCTGACTACTCCTGCCCTGTAGCTGACAAACATTTGACAGACAAGACTAGTGTGACCTATGCATCAGCCCTCGTCGGTGAACGACAAGGTGGGAATAACAGATGCTGTGGCCATGCTGTGTGGTCCCTTGCTCTCTGGGACCACATTACTGTCTGAAAGCAATTTTGGCAAAGTGAAGGCCTCTGGTTTTACCGCTCTTCGGCTGTTCCATTATCTGTTATATTTCCAGTCAGTTTTAACACTGAAGGTTAAGAAAAATAAACACCCGACTACCTCTAGCCCAGTCGGCCGGCCCCACACGCCAAGTCCCTCGCATCAGTCGCTCACAGGCATGGTGGGTAAATATGTACCCGTGATAAGCGGCGCCGCGCGCCTCCTCTACCACACGGCCTCGCCGGTGCCGCGACGCTCGTGGAGGGACACAGGCTTTTTTTTTTTATATTTCTCCCTCTTTATTCACACACACCACACCACACACACACACACACACACACACACACACACACACACACACACACACACACACACACACACACACACACACACCACGCACACACCACGCACACACCACGCACACATACACCCCCCCCCCCCCCAACACACACACCCCACACACACACACACACACACACACACACACACACACACACACACACACACACACACACACACACACACACACTCTCTCTCTCTGTCTCTCTCTTTCTCTCTCTCACACTCACACTCACATAAACACGGTTGGTATGGTTGGTTTAATACTGGCCCTCCGGTCTCATACCCGGAGTGACCAAAGTTCGAGGCCCGGTCAGGGAGGGTTGTTATATATCTATTTCAATGAGGCATTGTATTATTCTATCTTACACACACACACACACACACACACACACACACACACATATATATATATATGTGTGTGTGTGTGTGTGTGTGTGTGTGTGAGTATGTGTGTGTGGGGGGGGGGGGGGGCTATATGTATATATATGTAAATATATAAATACATATATATGTATACATGTACATATATATACATATATATCCCCAAACCGAAATATTATTTATGTAAAGTCGGTAAAAAAAAAAATCTTTACTCAGGAGAAGATGAAACTGAAACGATCACTCGAAGTTGATTCGGATATGTTGGTGTTTTCAAAGCTCGGAATAGATGAAGCTTCATAATGTGTTCGAATAGTGCTTCGGAGTTGATATGGCAAATTCCTCGTATCATGCCAGTATTAGCAATGGAGACCTCATAGACCATTTGTAGCGTCATAATTACGCTTTACTCTAAGGGGCTATCAAGTTCCGAAACATCGAGATTAGTTATTTCGAAGCCAACCGTGCCGCTTGTAGATCCAGCGACAACAGGCAACCAATCCACCAGAGACAATTCAATGTGCCCTATGAAAGACAAATAGGAAGTTTGCATTGGAATCCATGAATATCATGAGTAATGAAAACCATTTGATACTCAGTGGCATCACCCCTAACTGGGTTCGAAAAGGGGGCGTGGTAGGTAGTTAATTGCCATGAGCATTTTCTTCTTAGTTATTTACTCACATTATTATTTTTTCTAACAAACGAACCCCCTTTGTTCTGCTGACTACAACACGCAGACTGTCAGAAATCGTTGGGCAGTTGGATTGGATTTACACAGCGGAGTCGGGGAGCCAACGAATGTCGGGTCCGATAGATTTACGGGGTATGCCCATGTGGAAATCCTGGACGAGATGTTTCTACCATCAGTGAGGGCCATGTTCTTCACCGAGCCGGAGCCATTTTACCTCGTCCAAGATAACCCTATCTGGCAGCCATGAGCAGAGACTTTCCCTTAGATCATACCCGCAATCGTCCTATCGTCGTTGCCCAAGCACTTACGGTATGGGAGCGATTGCGCTCTGAAAGTTAACGGCGGAGTTAGGGGCATTCATGTCACGCATTCTTGCCAGCGTTCGCCAAGCTGGTGACGGTAGCATAAATATTAATAGTATTGTGTATTTTAAAACCCTAAATTTTAAAATGTGGCCGAGCTAAGGGAACAAAGAATTAGAAAAAAAACTAATTATTCTAGTGGCATTTTAAGCTCTAGCCAGATCTTTATAGGTGTAATTAGTAGAATATTTAAAAATTGTTGCCATTGAAGGAGGTACCAAATGCCCCGCCTGCATTTAAGGGGCAGGTCGAGCTCACAGCACTTTCTCCACTCGTTTTCGGCGTCGTATCATATTGGTAAGTCAGAAAGAGTAAAGCTACTTTTTTAGCGAGTGTACATGCCATGCCCGCTTTGAGTTTACTTTATTAATTGGTTTTACTCATAGATAACTCCACTTGAACTACGTCGCCAAATAAGCCAATTATGACTACCACTTGTCTCACCTCTTTACCCCTTTCCTTCATTTGCGATAATATTTTACGTTTTCGTATATTGCCACAAATAATGTCAAATAACACCATCGATATTGATAGCATTAGTAAAAAAAAAACGTTTTTTTCCGCAATTTCAAGGTGAAATCAGGTAGGGTCATACAGTCAACTAATTGACTCCTTTGTGGCCAAGCACTAGCAGAGCCATCTATGTGCAAAGACATTTCACAAAAAATCTAGAATTAGTACAGCACTTTCCCGGCGACGTTGGGTTAAGTATATATATATATATATATATATATATATATATATATGTATGTATGTATGTATATATATGTATTAATATATATGTGTATATATATATTTATATATATAGTGTATATATATGCTTATATATACACATTATATATATAAAAATATAAATGTGTGTATATATAATATGTGTGTGTGTGTGTGTGTGTGTGTGTGTGTGTGTGTTTGTGTGTTTGTGTGCGTGCGTGCGTGCGTGTATGTGTATGTGTATGTGTATGTGTGTGTGTGTGTGTGAAAAGGGAAACAACAGCCACAGTAAGAAATTAAAATAAATCATGATATATTTTCATTTCTTACAGTGGTTGTTTATCTTTTCATCTTAGTGTACACGTTACTGTGTTTGTGTTTGTGTCTAATATGTGTGTAAATATATTCATATATATATTATATAGATCATCATCATCAATCATCATCATCATCATCATCATCATCATCATCATCATCATCATCATCATCATCATCATCATTATCATTATCACCATCATTATCCCCATCACCACCATCATCATCATCACCAATCATCATCACCGTCATCATCATCATCAATTATCATCATCAATCATCATCACCATCATCATCACCATCATTATCACCATTATCATCACCATCATTATCACCAGCATTATCACCATCATTATCACCATTATCACCATCACCATTATCACCATCATCACCATCACCTTCATTATCCCCACCATTATCACCATCATCACCACTATTATGACCATCATCATCACCATCACCATCATTATCACCAGCATTATCACCATCATTATCACCATTATCACCATCACCATTATCACCATCATCACCATCACCTTCATTATCCCCACCATTATCACCATCATCACCACTATTATGACCATCATCATCACCATCATCATCATCATCATCATCATCATCACCACCATCACCATCATCACCATCATCTTGAATCAATCCACTGCAGGACATAGGCCTCTCCCATTGTGTTATCTATAGCCCAGGCATCTATATTATATACATATATATGTATATATATGTATATGTGTGTGTGTATATATATGTATATATATACATATGCATATGTTTAAACACACACACACACACAAACTTTTTTTTTTCTTACTGTTAATATGATTAATTGATCATGCTTATAATCACTATGAATATTTTAGTAACCCATCACCATCGCAATTGTCGGTGATATCATCTTTATCGCTATCACCATCGTCATTACAATCGTTATCGATGTCATCTACCATTATCGTTGTTGTCAACGCTACTAATGTAATTATTATTATTATAATTAAAGCTTTTATCGATATTGTAATATTTATTATCATTGTTGCTATAGTTACTGTTCATCATTAGTATCATTATCATTGTTGTTTTATTATCATTTTTTATTTGGGATAATGTCATGGCTGCGCTGCTTATGCTGTCAGAGGGAGCCAGGCGTCTCCCTCCGTGCGGGAGAGACGCACAGATGCAATCGACAAACGGGGAAATGGACGGGGGGGGGGGGGGGGGTAACAGGCGGAGAGAAGAGGCGGGAGGGGAGGAAAAGGGGAGGGGTAGGGGGCGACTGAAGGGGCGTGGTTGCTATTACTGACGTTCGGCACTCGGGTCTAAAACGGGAAGTTATGGCCTTGGACAAGGGCGAAAGGGGGGCACTGAGTGGCACACGGGGAATGTGCCTTTCCATGGGCGCGTCCTGCCGGGGAAGGGGGGGGGGGGATTAAAATTATATAAGCGTGTGTGTAGATATGTGTGTGTGTGTGTGTGTGTGTGTGTGTGTGTGTGTGTGTGTGTGTGTGTGTGTGTGTGTGTGTGTGTGTGTGTACAAAACACGAGTTGTAGAAAAAGACCAGACGAGAAGGAGGAAGGAGAGAAAACCTCAGGTGAGAGATATGATAAGTCCGTGACGCATAAGACACGGGGCCCTGCTTTGCATATTCCTCCGCGAACAAGAGCGCCGTAGCTGTTGACGCTGGCTCTTTAATGGCACTCATGACGCTCCATTAGGCCATTTGCTGTGGGCAGCTGCAAAGAGAAGTGCCTGTAAACATATTATTTTTTTCTCATAGCCTGCCATCTTGAGGTGTTGCTCGTACTCGCAGTTTGCTCTGCTTTTCAGTTCTGTAGATATGCCGTCCTGAGTTGACTCAGCTTAGAAACGATATTGCAAAAGTGCAAGATATATGTTTTTTTGTAAGACGTGTCAGAAGGAACGGAGTGCAACCAACCTTTATAAGATGCACGAAAAGGCGCACATGTTTCGCTCCTTGACAGTGAGATATGTGAACACAGAAACAGCAGTTATAGCCGATGCTGCTGGACAAAAAAGAAAAACGTGTTAACAGTAACAGTAACAGTTCCCACACTCTCAGCTGAGCCGTCACATTAACAAATTTCCCAACTGGCTAAAGATAAACCGGTGAGACAACTGTGTGGGATACGAATGACAACGGATTGCGCGACAAATGTGCAAGACTATGATTGCAACGGTGATCTCTTATATATGAAATTATATGAAATTTGTGGTCTCAGCCATGAGGCCTGCAGAGAACACGATAGCTAACCTAGCCTGAAATCAGGTCTTCGCTGTATCATGACTGAAATTCGGAATTAGTTATATCTCACGTTCCAAGCAATATTCAAGTCATTTAGTTTTCGTTCTCATTTGAGGCCCGTTGTGTTTAATTTCTAATGAGTACTTCTTATAACCACAAATTACTATTTTTGCAGAATGAAGTATTGTTTTCACCACTTATAAATTGTGCAATAGGCACGATGTCTTCTAGACTGTTAATGCCTCTGGTGGTGGTCCAAAATGGCCATAGTTTTCCACATATGTTCTGCTGAAGGTGTCTGTGGTATCAACAACGACTAAGACAAAATGGATGCGCTAGGAAGGAGACCGACGGAAGTTTTGATTTGTTATTCCATCAGGAAATTCAGATCATGTCGTTCAAAAGAGTGGAGGTGTTAGGATGTAGACAGGCAGTAGCAAGGTTGCGTATAAAATGGACAGTAGCCTTTCTGACATATGCGGATTTACAAACTAGACGCGTTATCAGTCGTACTTAGATGGCCACGCATAAACTTGTGAAAGGACACCCGCTTTAAATCTCCTCAGTGTCGGTCAATGGATATGAATAAGAAGGACAGGCCCAGGCCGTGGGTCTAATAACCAAGGTATCTTTAAGCAGCTTGACCCACTCCATCTTGATGAAAACCCTAATTGGCAACTTCTGAGCGAAGCCCCACCTCATTACCTTTATTCATTGCAAATATCAATTATTGATTTGATTTCTTATTTTATCATTGTTATTGCTAAATACCTTTCAGAGATATAATATGTTCCTTGCTAATAACAATGAACAAGGAAATTAAGTAAACTCTCGAAGGACCCGGTAACTCCAGGCACGTACTCTTGTTGGCACGGCCAGTTGGCACAATGAGGCGGCCTCTTGTTTTGTTGTTAGCAGTGCGCGCAAGTGAGCACAGGAAATAGTGGTCAGTGAGGTTTTAAGATTCCTTTGTGTGTGTGTGTGTATGTGTATGTGTATGTGTATGTATATGTATGTGTGTTCATGCGTGCGTGCGTGCATGTGTGTGTGTGTGTGTGTGTGTGTGCGTGCGTGCGTGCGTGCGTGTGTGCGTGCGTGTGTGCTTGTGTGTGTGTGTGTCTAGCTACATGCTCTCTAGTTCTCACCTGTGATCATTCGGTTGACGGACTGACAGTTCTTTCTTCGCTTCCTGTGTATGTGTATGTGTTTGTGTATATGTGTGTATGTGTATGTGTGTGTGTATGTGTATATGTATGTGTGTGTGTGTGTATGTATGTGTATGTGTATGTGTATGTGTGTGCGTGCGTGTGTGTGTGTGTGTGTGTGTGTATGTGTGTGTGAGTGTGTGTGTGTGTGTGTGTGTGTGTGTGTGCGCGCGCGTATAGTGTGTGCGCGTGCGCGTGCGGTATTATTAGACATCATTTGTGTGGAAGATGAAGATGAAATGGTATAAAATGAGATTCCTTGCGTAAAACTGCTGGGAAGGGTAAGCCAGATTATATAGAGAAATGTCGCCGATATCTCACTTGCGTTTAGAATTCAAATAGCATTACTTGAAAGTATGCAGTCTGCACAACACCAGTGGGCTTGGGATGCAAATCATTTCAGTAATTTATGTGGCATTTAACGTTGGTGAAATGCATGACGTTAACTTTCACGGAGATTAACGTAGTTTTGTTTTCGCCGTTTGCGATATACTCTTTTTCAGTACGTCCTGGACTCTCACTTAATGTATATGTGATAAAAAATGGAAAGCAAGATCGAAGAAAGGGGAAGTCTACCTTGTCGATTAGAGTATTCCAACCTGTGCTTTGAAGCGTTAGATCCAATAAATACGCGCACACGGGTTGATGACAAAGACAGCGGACACAGTCGAATCTTAAGCTTCTACGTCTTTTGGCTGCCATATTGGAATGGCACTGCTTTACTCTTTCTAGAATTAAGGATCTAATGATCCTTTAATTCTACTTGAATGGGGAGATGACACGCAATGAAGTTTAGCTTTACAGGTGTGATATCACTTGTTTTGAATATTAATGAAGATATTATACTTCCAACACTGGCAGAGGGAAGGCCAAGGGGAAAATCTCGGCGATTGTGACGTTTTTGCAATCGCTAGAAACTTTATTACTGAATTATAATATTTGAAAATGATCATATTTTGTGGAATGTATCAAAATAAAATAAAGAAGTAATCGAAAGTGTAACAAAAAGGAAGCAAGACCAGTGATTTGTTGAAATTTTGACATTGCTCTAATGGTGCAGTGAAACGTATCAGGTCCAAAGTGAAGAGCCCAAATTATGTTCGTGCAAACACCAAGCTATCGCCAACGCAATGTTCTCGAAAGTATTCAAAGTAGACAAGAAATCCCGAGAAGTGGCAAACCATCCTCGGCCGGCATCGTCCAACGACCAGAGGCCGACGTACTACCCCCTTCTGCCCTCGTCGCTGCACGACCACAAGAAACGCGTCACCATCCATGACACGCGAGCTGAGACTCTGGACCAAGACCTCGACCTGCTGGAGCTGGTGTGCCGCAGCGACAGC
>NC_061854.1:25233952-25236452 GCF_019202785.1 Penaeus chinensis
TTGGTCGATAAATCCTCCAGTGTTATGCTAATGAAGTTGAGTTTGTCTTCGCATCTGTTTAAAACAAAATTGCTGGGCCACAGGCCGGTGTTATATTGGAAGAGCGTGGCCAAGGCGACCCAACATTCTTCTCAATGCTCTAACTCCAGTGCTCCATCAACGTAATGTCGTGCACGGACCACCTTGTGGTGGGTTAGAATAAAGGTTTATTTTCCACTTTAAAGACGTTGCCTCTTATCCTATTCTGAGATTTTCGATCTGCGACGAAGAACACTTGCCCAGATGTGTCATAACCAGGGGAAGAATTTCTTTCATTTAGATGTCTTCGGTGCACAAGTTAAAAATGCATATTGTTATAAATAAGGGCTTGTGCTACAGCTCTTGTTTCGCATTCTTAAAGGAAAGTAGACTTTCTGCAAACCACAATGTAAAAAGAGCGGAAACTGGATTAAATGAACCAGTACCAAATGCCAAGGGTCAGAATCAGCTGGGCAGCATATGAGTGGGTCTGTAGTCTCTGGAGTGTGAATCATCTGCCCATGGCATGGGTTTGCGAAGTGATCCCCGATTGGCTATCACGTGGAACTGCTGTTGATATGCGATAGGCCGATTCTCGCCGAGTGGTAATGTGTCGGCTTCTCATCCGAGGGGTTGGCGATTCACGTTTCGTCCAGGCGCGAGAAGTTTCAATTGTTATTGCCCAAGCACCTGCTGACACAAGTTATTAGCTGACACATGCTGGGCTCTCCTCATAGACAAAGTCCGGGAGAGGCTCAGCTTCGCATATCTGACTTATCCCTAAGTTGAATCACCATTCACCCGCCTGTCGATATGACATCACACTTGTATATAACCACTCATTAATTAAAGAGATTAGATCCATTTGGATTTTGTATTCTCCACACTGGTAACTCTCACTCTTACAATGTCTGCCACACACAGGTCACTTCCAACCTGGTCTCTAGCCAGCCTGCCAGAATAATTCTTACAAGTAGAATAGCAATTCCTCCTTAGGAGCATTCCTCCCAAACATCGAAATACCGCGTGATAGTCACCAACCTTCCACTTGAATTCCTTTCGACCGTCGGTGATTTCCTGAACGACCCATGATACACTCGGTAAAAATAACTTAAGGAGATCAGAGAGAGCTGCCTACTCTCATAGTACATCCTCACTCACTCAGGCATGACATTAGCACCAGACAAAATGTGCTCCCTTTTCATCAAGCAGCTATCCGCAGACATTCAAGATATACTATTAGTGGCAGACCTTCTGTCTGAATAACTAGCCTCCTGGCTTGTACAGCAATAACATGTCGGCCTCTTATCCGAGGGGTCGGCGGTTCACGCCCCGCCCAGGCGCGAGAAGTTGCAATTGTTGCCTGGAGGTTACTGTTGTGGCTGGGCATGGTAGTGGATAAGGACTAGGCTCAGTCGAGTCAGCACCAGCTGACACACCAATCAAGTTGACATTAGTCGTCACAGCCTGAGCTCTCGTCATAGGCATAGCCCGGGCGAGGTTCAGCTTCACACATCTGGTTTATCCTTATCCTTAAGCTGAATCATAGACTCCGGGCTAGTACAGTGGTAACGTTTCAGCCTCTCATCTGAGGTGTTAGTAGTTTGCGCCTGGAGGTTATTGCTGTGCTTGGGCACCACGGTAGATAAGGACTAAGTCGAGTCAGCAACCAGCTGACGCACATTGTTCGAGTTGGCATTAGTTGGCACAGCCCGGGCTTCCTTCATAGGCATAGCCCGGGCAAGGCTCAGTTTCGCATATCTGACTTATCCTTAAAGCTGAATCACCATTCACCGCTCTCCTGCTAACCTGTTAACACACTTGTATTCGGTCACTCATTAAAATAATAGATGAAAGCCAGTGCAATTTTGTACCCACATTTGGCCGTGCTGGCTATTTGCTGTAACAGTAGGGCCTACGGTTCCCAATCGATGGGATACGAAATAAAATCAATATAATTTTCGTTTGGAGCTGCCAGCAATTAATCCAAGCAATTGAGTAGTATTCAAATACTGAATGATTGCTACATTGCTAATCTTCCAATCAGGCTTGGCAATAAAATTAGGGAGATAATTAGGTTCATATACGAGATGTTCATATCCCCTTCACGACGGGTCACGTCTCTAGACGTCATAACAAACCGCTCGAAATGTAGCGTGCGGTGATTCGGCTTCATGTACCGAACTTCTGCGCTCAAGGTCGGCGCGTTGCCATTGATCGCCAGAGCGTAGAGTTTTTTGTTTGTTTGTTTGTTTGTTTTATTCACCCGTCACCAAGGGGATATATTCGAAACTCATAAATACCGTAGCTTGAGCATGGAGGCTCATGACGTCAATCCTTTAAAATCCTTTTATGCTCTCATGGCTTTCGCTGGTATTGATGCTTTGCCGTGGACATTGGAAGATGGAAATATAAATGAAATATTCATTTGTATTCAAATCAACTCAAAGCTGATTTGCAGTTCGACTCTTGGCGTGGAAAG
>NC_061854.1:25243676-25248676 GCF_019202785.1 Penaeus chinensis
AGGATCACCACCACCAGCTTGCTCAAGACTCGGACCAGCAAAGCCAGTGGGGCGCCCCGGATGACCTCGACTCTGTGATAGAGCTCCTCACAAATCTCTCTCCAAACTGTTCCAATAACAACTATAACAGCAGCCACACCCCCAAGCAAACCGCGACGCCCACACCAGGCGAGGGAGAAACTCACACTAAGGCAGCGCCCTCGCTTCTGGATGAAGAGGTAGGGTCGCCCTCCAGCACCATCGACTCGCGATCTTCTTCGAGAACGAGGTCAAGCGGGAGGTCTTCGGGCTCCGAGAGCGGTTTGCGGGACAGAGGTAAGCAGCGGACTGAGCGTCTCGTTAGAGTGGACTGCCAACTTGACCTGATGCCAGTCAGAAAGAAAAAATAACAAGTTATAGCGGTAATTTGTGGAATATTCTCAGATGTAGCTGTGCTTAAATATTCTATCTCTTCCCTTCGGCTGTGCAGGAGTGTGGGTGGTTTGGTGTCCAGAGTGTGGCTACGAGGCGCATGTCCCTCCAGGGGGCGTCGAGTGTTTCCCTCTGAACTATGTCCTGCAGAAGCAGCTGGTCCTCGAAGCGCTCAACTCCTCTTCCACCACGGTATATTGCGACCTCTGTCATGACGGTGAGACTGAAAAACTAGTTGCGATCATTCCGGGAATAGTTTTGGAAAAGTAAACTCACAATTTGATACCAAGTGGTGATAGATATTAATATTCGCTAGCTCTGTATTTATTTGCATGCACATTCCCTGGACATCAGGGCATAAGCCATTACCTGCGCATGATGTAACTGAAAGTAAGGCTCCATTGCAAGTTGCAAATGAGCCTACTGAGTGAGGAGAGCGTGTAGCGTCATTACCGTTGGCGCAAGGGAGGGCCTGGTGTTCCACAGGCCTTAAGACTTAGTGCGTGATAAAGGTTTCGCTCTCAGTACGTTAAATGACTCACTGATAAATTATTTGTTCCTCAAGGATTAGATTTGCTTTGTGCTCTGTGCCTAATACAAAACGTTTCCCGAATATACCAAGATTTTGGTGTGGATTCAATTAGCCGTTTCTACCCCAGACGTCGTGGCCGAGGAGCGCTGCAACACATGTCCCGTCAACTTGTGCCGCCTGTGTAGCCACGCCCATACCCGCCAGCGCCGCACCACCCACCACGCCGTCATTTCTCTTCAGGAAGCACGTAGTCTAGGTATCCGCGAGGTAGCTCACACGCTTGTGTGTGCCACACACGGCGAGGGCGAGGTGGGGTGGTGGTGCCGGAGCTGCCACGAGCCTTTGTGCGCCGCCTGCCTCGCCACACTCCACCGCGGGCACCCCACACTCACCGTCGACCAGGAGGCACCCCAGGCTCGCAGGAACCTTACCACCCTGCTTGACAAGGCATCCACGAGGTCAGCCTGCCCTCAGTAACTACACTGCATTACCTAAGCATAAAAATGTGACATGGTCAAGAGGGGAAAGCCAAATGCCTCCCCTGTACTCTAATTTCCTGTCGGCTTGCAGAATGGATGACCTCCTGAGCACAGTGGAGGAGCTCACGGGGGCGGCAGCCAGAGTGCAGCAGAGGGGCAAAGCCGTCGGAGACCAGGTCAACGCCTTCATCGACGACTACATCTTGGCCCTGGAGGAGCACCGCCACGCGCTCCTCAGGCAGGTCAGTGGTCATCATGAGTAGGCGGTCGCTTCCTGCAATACAGTGGAGATTTGCGAAGATCTAGCTTCGCCCGGCTCTTTCATCCTGCTCTCGCTCTCGGTATTTGAGTTGTAACTCTATTGATGAAGAAGCCTCGAGCCGTCCTTACTGTGCTCCCATCCTCTATTAGTATTAGTCCATGAATTGGAAGTTGCCGAGGCAGTTATCATGCATGAGTATTTTTAGGAAGTTGGTTGTTTAAAATGCCATCGTGATGCTGCGGGGAAAATTAATCAACCGAGTATTCAAGATCACGTCATCATTAATGTCAAGGCGTGATACCCATGTAGGTGCGGCAGGCATGTGAACGAGCACAGCGGGGGATCGTGACGGAGTCGCAGCGGGCGGGGCAGATTGCGTCGTGGCTCCGGCAGGGATGCGACCTGACACACGACCTCCTAAGCCACGCGGGCGACGCGGAGGCGCTTGCCCTGGCGCCCCTCGTGACTCACAGGCTGCAGGTCGGTACGAAGGGCTCAATTCTTTCAGTAATGCAGATTACGGCATCCACTGACATCTTAACATTTATTTTTAACTGAGGTTTAATGAAGAGTCATGACCATGTAAGCTAACCTTATCTTAACTGTCCAAATACAAATAAATATTGCTGTATTTCGTAACTCAGAATGCATGAATTAACTTTGTAGATAGCAAAGTCCCTAAAGCTCCGCCATCTGTATAGAGCTAACCACGCCGTTCTGCTTCCTTCCTCTCGAAGGCGCTGCTGGCCGAGCAGGTTCGCGGTTGGACGAGATGGGAACGGCTCGCCCTACTGCGTGAACACCGCGCCGGCCGAGTCAGAGGTCACAAAATCCATGGCGTCATAGCAGACGCCCCGGCCGACCCGGCCACCTCAAGACTAAAACCATGTAAATATATTCAACATATTTAATGAAGTGAATTATCGGATCTAAAGCTTAATGGTTTAATGTTATAACAGGTGAACAATGTTCTCAGGACGCAAGCTCAGAAATCAAGACATAAAAATTGAATATGATGGACTTCACATTCGAAAGCTGATCAGAAAAAAATACTTTAGATGTAACAGTATATTACCTCCTCTCACGACATTCTAGACAGCCGATAAAGAACATTCACGCCAGAGTCACACCTGCGTGACACACGGAAGCGTCTTCTGAAAGTTTGCTATCAAAGATTAGTCGAATTTATTCAGAACGCGCTGAAATCTTCAAAAAACAACACAGGTTTGATCGTAGGGACACAGACACTTTTCAAGATAATATAGGCTTCCTAAGCGGTAGTTGTAATAGCCCTCCAATTTTTTGCATGTACGTAATTATACATTGATTGTAAAACTTTGACTTCTCAGTGTGTGACGTGAGCAGTGTGTCTGCGGGGGCACGAGTCACGGCATTGGTCGTGGCCCGGGACGCCGACGGGCAGCCCATAACCCACGGTGGGGAGGACCTGCATGCCGCCGTCCTCACGCGCGATGGCAACGCCCTGTGAGTTGTTCTCCAAGTAGTGCACACATACTCATCCACATATGTGTGTGTGTGCGTGCGTGCGTGCGTGCGTGTGTGTGTGTGTGTGTGCGTGCGTGCGTGCGTGCGTGGTGTGTGTGTGTGTGTGTGTGTGTGTGTGCGTGCGTGCGTGCGCGCGTGCTTGCGTGTGTGTGTGTGTGTGTGTGTGTGTGTGTGTGTGTGTGTGTGTGTGTGTGTGTGTGTGTGTGCTCGCGCGTATGTGTTTACATCTATGGGCCTCTATCTTGAAGACGTCCTACCCCGACAGCAAAAGGGCGTGTTAATTGCATGTTGTCTTTGTAACTTCAGGGAATTATTGTTTCATGTTTATTTCATGAAGATTTCGTGATTTGGGCACTGCAAATCATTAACAACTAAATATCATGATACACAAATGCAGACAAATTATGCATCGATGGCATGTAAACTAGCCATTGGAATGAATCTTACTCGGGCAAAGGGTAACCGGCCGATTCAATGAAACTGCCATATATGTGTTGTTCTGATGTTACAAAATACCTAATAGAAGTGCAAAGTATCCATACGAACGAAACTTCCACACTGTTAGATGGCTTCGAGTTTTTCATAAAGGATCGCCAAAGCATTGACAGCCAGACTGCTTCATTAAATTGACATGTTGAGGTAGTGTTTGTGGTCCTAATGAGAGCAGTATCGTCAACGCACTGTTTTGCCTGTGAGATGTACGTCTAACGGATGTAAACAAAAAAATGAAAGTCACGGTAAAACCAAAATGAATGTCGATACATATAGTATTTATTAAAGAAATATAGATGAAATACATTTTACCTATTCCTGTGCTTACATAAAATATGCATAAAATAAATTTATCTTCCATGGTCGAGTCTCCCAGCCATGGAAGACTCGACGTGAATTTGCACTATAAAGACATATTCATTAATATTTTATTTCCAATATGCTCAATGTGTCGGTAACACAGATCTCAGAAACAGAATGTTTTGACGACTGTAACATCAGATGAGTTCATGACTGGCGAGTGCTGTTCAGACTGAGCTGACCCCCCCCCCCCCCCCCCCCCGTCCCTTGCTTGTTGCCGTGGGCGGGCTTAGGAGGCGGAGACTGAGGCCCATTGTTGGGAATCTCCCCTACCTTGGGCCTCAGCCCTAACTCAACTAATTTGGCATGGTCTTTTCTTCTCCTCCTTTCTCTTTCCTTCTCTTCATCATCCCTTTCTTCTGTCCACTTATCCCAATCCTTAACTCGTTTTTATCCCTTTTCGCCACAAGACTTTATCGGACTTTATGTTACTCTCGGGGGCTTTTCGCCCCTAAGCCTCACCCTATCGTTTTATTTGACGCCGCTAATGACCTTTGATGTTGACGCGGCAGAAAATGTTAAATAAATAGATCAATTACCACATGGATTTTCGATTAATCTTTTTTTTCTTGTAATAGTTGTATTTTCTTGTAAATTCATTTTTCTGACAGGTCATTGTGCTAATCTTCATTATGTACGAACAGGTGCGGTTGCTCTGTCCGGGACCGCGAGGACGGTTCCTACGAAATCACCTTCAGCCCCCCGGTGCCTTCCGCTGCCCTTCTGCACGTCACCATCTTGGGCTTCCACATTCAGGTGAGCGCTGCGGCCTCTAAATTATTTAATGGGATTGAATTAAAGTTGTTGTGTATTATTTAATATGATTTACTTTAAATAAAACATGACTTTATATTCAAACTGTGCATTTATGTTCATCACTTAAAACTTTTTCCTTTGCTTTGACCCCAAGGGCAGTCCGATGGAGATGACGGTGGTCTCCCACTCCCAGTCCGCGAGC
>NC_061854.1:25253676-25256176 GCF_019202785.1 Penaeus chinensis
GTTTTAATTATACGAACCAGGTATATTTTACTTGCATTATAGAGGCGATCAGCGGATTACCACATGAAACAAGTGGCCGCACTGATTTGCGTTTCGAAACAACCGCGGCAGCATGTTTCGCACATACTGTGTACACGGCAAATAAATCAGTCTGCTCCGCGACACCGAGGTGTTTCTTTCTCCTCCCAAGAAACTTAGTGACATACCACAACCGTCACAGTTCCATACCTAAGAGATAAGTAGTTGGCTGCTCATTTTTATTCAAACATCTATTTTACGCTGTATGCCTGTTCTTAAACGCTTCACGAACTAAATGCATATTTTACAAGTGTCTCCATCAATAATCAGTTGTTCACACAAACGGTTTTAGCCGGGTTTTATGAACGAGCTGGCGAGGTATTACCGCTCGCTACCACCCACCTACCACTGTCTCGCCACGCTACGTTCGTTCCCGTATAACCCCAGGGGTACTCTTTCACGGGGCCATGCTAAAGAATTTATTTGTTGCACTATTGTAACCTTAAAAGTATTAAACATTGGAATAAATACTGCAATAATCGCATGAGAGACGGTATACCTCTGACATATATATATATATATATATATATATATATATATATATATATATATATATGCATATATACATGTATGTATATACATATATGTACATAATATATATATATATATATATATATATATATATATATATATATATATATAACATATACATACATCGATAACACACACACATATATGTGTGTGTCTGTGTAGCTATATTTATCTCTCTATATATATATACATGTATATATATGTATATATATATATATATATATATATATATATTTATATATATGTGTGTGTGTGTGTGTGTGTGTGTGTGTGTGTGTGTGTGTGTGTGTGTGTGTGTGTGTGTGTGTGTGTGTGTGTGTGTGTGTGTATATATGTGTATATATGTGTATATATGTGTATATATGTGTATATATGTGTATATATGTGTATATATGTGTATATATGCTAATGTATATCTGTCTATCTATCTATCTATATATATAGATCGATAGATAGATATACATTAACATATACATACATCCATTCATATGTATATATACTGGAGATATGATGTCACAGGAATCAATTTAGACGTCAATGTGGCACTGTCATTAGGTTTAATGATTGGTTTTGAAGTTTTGGAATGGTAATGGAACTGCTTATTTTGGATTGATGTTAGGTTTGATATTTTTTCAGTGACTCTTGCTAGACCTTGGTAAGTACAGAATTCAATAGAGAAAAGTAACACACATCATTTCTAGGATTATTGTTAATAAAGACGGACAATTTATAAACCGTTATTTATTTATTTATTTATTTATTTTTAATATTAACTGGTGTTAAAATATTCTGCAAAAGACAAAGTTCTTGGATTTTTGCAATTATTTATTTTCAAATATTCTAGATATCCTCTACATCCTCCAATATTTTACAATATACCTTCTCTATCCCCTGTCTTCGAATAGATTCTAGGACTGCTTGTATTTGTACAAATTTGAGGCAAATGCCTTTATATAATCGATGAATGTCATACACACGGGTTTCCTATATTCGTTTATTGTTTCTCTTCGTTGGATGAACGTGTGGTCTGTTGAGAATCCACTGCGGAAGCCTGCTTGTTCTCTAGGCTGGTTAGAATCCAGACCGGCAGAGACGCGAGTTGACTTTAGACTTTTGTGAACTGTTTGTAATCGTAAGGAGGCTTATGGGTCGCTAGTTTTTTAGATCCTTTCTATCTCCTTTTTTATATATCGAAATAATTGTTGCATTTTTCCAAGTTTTACCATTCAGAAGGCATTTGTTTAAAAGATTGGCTAGTTTTACTGTTGCATCTGTCATAAAGTATCTTCTGATTCCGTCTTCACCTGGTATTTTCCGTTTCTTCATGCCCTTATACATTCTTTTTATTTCTTCTGCTGTGATGTTAGGTACGTCTCTAGTTACCGCGTTCGCTTCTGTCTGTAACTGTTCATTTGAGTTGTATAGATCCCTGTAAAAGTCTTTCACTACACTTAGCATTTCATTCTTATTATATGTCACTTCCCCGTCTGGTTTCTTTATTGCATACATTGATTTGTCCCTATTCTGAGTCTCCTTTTAGCTGTTTTCATGCTGATACCTAAGATCACTGTTTCATTTATTATTTGAGTACTGAATTTCCGTACATCTTCTCTCTTCTTTTTATTTATAGCCTTTGATAGTTCAGCTAATTCTATTTTGTCCCTGTTTGACGATAGTTTCATGACCCTGCGGTTTTGCAAAAGCTCTTTAGTTCCAACCGAGAGCTTGCTGGAACTTTGCTTGATGTTCTTGCCGCCTACTTCAATCATGTCAGTGAACTGATTGTTGGTCAATGTTGAGATCTTCGTCGCTGAGAAGTGAATATCTGTTTTAGATGTTAAATTCTGTCGCTCATGTCTTCAAGTTAAATTTGGCTGCGGTTTTCATATGA
>NC_061854.1:25261176-25286176 GCF_019202785.1 Penaeus chinensis
TAAGAAAAATGTTACATGACATGCTAGAATTTGGGGTTCTAAATTAGTTGTCTTAAAAACAGTTACTTCCACATTGCTATCATGCTATATGATTGTTAAAGCTGTTATTCATATGGTGGTAATGCCAACCATTGTAATGGTAAATGATAATGCAGTGATGATAATGATAATAATAAAGGATACTAATAAAAACTTGACAATGACAATATAAATCGATTGATATTTCTTGACACCTGATTTTAGAAAAAAAAAACACTATTCATTCTTATAATCATTATATCTATTACTATAGTGTAATGATAACAATAGCAATAATAATTATATTAATGATAATAATAATTAGTAGTAGTAGTAATATTGTTATTATTTTTTGTTATTATTATTATTATTATTATTATTATTATTATTATTATTATTATTATTATTATTATTATTATTATTATTATTATTACTATCATTGGTGTTATTATCATTATCATTGTTATCATATATCAATATCATTTGTATGAAAATCAAAAAGAAACTAATATTTAAGCATTTGTGGAGCTTTATTTGAAAGTTCACTTACTGCCTATCAAAATGTATAAAAATTTGAATGTTTTGCTCTGACTGTATTTCGACATTGTTTATTAATCTATCATCCTTTTGGTGAATTTCAGAAACACATGTATTATATGTATTATTCATGTAAATTCTTGCTTCTTATGAAAAAAATAAAGTCTCTTGCGAGCTTGAATAAATGTCAACGATTATTCATCACCCATTTATCAATGCTGATTTTGGCGTCAAGTGTAATAAGTTTTGTTGACTCTATTGAGCCTAAAATGAAGCGTTATGGCTTTCTGTATAATCTTAAACCATTTACATATAGAACATCTTTTCTATTTGTACGATGTGTTTTCTCAGCATCACTCAACCTGCTTCGGGCGATGCACGGGTCAGTAGAAGCCTAGTCAATAAAGAAATTGAATGCAAACCTGAGAGCTCTTGCAATATACTCCTTTAATGACCAAATTAAGAGTTTGAAAATAGAATACAAGAAATACTGGCATCTTACCTTTTCGGCGATGGGTCGCGCATGCTTGACGAGCTGAATGGACAGGTTGGCTCTTGAAATTCGGCAGCAAAATAAATCGAGCTTGCGAGAAATAGCAGATAGGAACGCTGCTGATAGTCTCATATTAGTTGTACTTGAATGTAGAATATAGCTATGGCTGTTGTATGCCATAAAGATATATACCCGAGATACCCTGATCGTAATATTTTAAGTCCACGTGGAGTATAGACTAAGCTAACCCAACTTACTCAAGATGTCATGCACTGCCTCGAAAAGGTGAGTACTTTATCTGAAAGGCATAATGATGGCCTTTCTCTAACTGTTATGCTTTTCAAAGCTTGATGTAGACCAGATTTATTTTATATCCATCGACCACCAGAATCACCTCATGGTATTTATTAATTTAAGCATGTCGACAAAAGATATAAATGCAATGAAAAAATATGGCTTTTTACATTTCTGGCTCATTTATTGACTTTCCTTTTTGAGCTGGAGTGAATAGTGCTCCAGCACAACCATGGGTGTCGGAAATTAGGAATCAGAAACATAATAAATAAGAATTATAAAGCTATACTGAAATAAATTTATATGAATGATCTTTAGGCTTTGATTATACGTTACAAAGAGCATTAAATGTATAATTTTGTCATGGAAATAAGTACCGCGAAATAGTGCTTCATTCTCGGGGTGATGTGAAGCGATGGTGTGGTAGCCTAGTTAGCGTTAAGTGCTTGCATGCCTTCCCGCTTACAGCTGCCACCGCTGACTAGCCAGGTGCGAAAAAAGGAGCAGCTATGCATAAGAGTCCCCTTGGCAGCTCATAGCCTCTCCATCATCAAGACTTCTGCAATGCCTCCTCGTGGCCACCCATGGAAACTAGGTACCTTGCGGTCCGAAGCTGAATTGAGGAGGCTCTTGTAGCAGCAGGAGGCCCTAAAGGTATGGAGTCATGGCCCACCGGCGTGTGGATACGCCCTGGCTTCGTAGTAACTCCTGCTCCCGCGCCCCCTGGGGTTAATGGGCGGCTGTGGGGAGGCAGGCCTTGCCAGTCAGCCCCCCCCCCCCCCGAGATAACCACTGGCAACTAACCGTCTAGTTGTTGGTGTTGGGGGGAGGGCTAAAGTCCCTCCCACCCAGCAAGTACGGCGAGCTGTGGGTCCCTCTGGGTTGGCGACCGCTGGAACTCGGGTGGGGAGGGGGGTTACATGCCATCCCAGCTGGGTCCCAGCGGCCGCCAATCTGGCGTGATGCTTGTGGGGGAAAGCCCCAGGGAGCCCTGCAGGCGGATTATGGGGCCTGCAGCCAGCCAACCTCCTCTATATGGGGCGGCGTTGGTAGGGGTGGCAGACCCGGAATGACTGCCCGAGGTTAGACCTCAGGCGGACTGTCAGGGTGGGGGCTTTGAACGTCCGTTCCCTGCGACAGGACGATCGGTTACCACTACTATCGAGGGAATTGAAGCAGCTGAGGTGGCTGCTCTCTCAGAGGTGAGAAGACCTGGCAGCGGCACGATTAGAGTGGGTGGCTACACTTACTACTGGTCAGGCTGCAGCGATGGCCACCATCTCCCGGGAGTAGCCATAGCCATCTCCATCAGACTTCAACCCTTGGTAGTTGAGGTCACTCCAGTCTATGAGCGTATTATGGTATTGAGATTGAAGCTTCCATTTGGCTTCATGTCTCTTGTTGCTGTATACGCTCCTACGGATGTATATAAACTTGAGGTGAAAGAGATGTTTTACGCCATACTTGCATCTGTGGCAGACAGATGTCCTCGGCGAGATATTCATATTGTTCTGAGCGACTTCAATGCGGTATCCGGCTGTGATCGAGCTAGCTACGAGATGTCTGTCGGTCCTCATGGCTCAGGAGCTGATGCTGGCAGCGAGAATAGCCTCCTTTTCTGTGACTTTGCTAGGTCCCAGAAATTGAGGAATTCTGGTATCAGCGTTCTGACCCACATCGTTGGACTTGGTACAGTTGTACGGATAGTGTGGCCAAGGAGATCGACCACATCCTCATGAGCACTCGATGGAGGATCCTCCAGAACTGCAGGGTGTATCGAAGCACCGAGTTCTGTGAAACTGATCATAGATTAGTTATGGCTACTCTCCGGGTCCACTTTCGAACCCCCCGTCGCCCAAATGAACACCCTAGGGTGTTTCATTTGGACAGATTGAGGGAGGACGAGTGTACCCGGGGGTTTGCCGAGGCTATCTCTGGTCGTCTCACAGCACTCGAGGGCCTGACAGACCCTGTTCTTATGTGGGATACCTTCAAGCGTGAAATGCTTGATGCAGCTCAGGAATCCATTGGTGAACACCCAAGAAGAAGACAGAATTCCATCTCGCAGGAGACACTGGAAGCCACAGATGCTTGTTGTGCAGCTCGATTGTTAGGGGTTCGCAACTTGCACCGTTCTCTGGTGCGCAGGACTAGGTCACTGTTGAGAAGGGATAAGGAACAATTTATCAGCAATCTTGCAGAGGAGGTCGAAAGCCATTTCCTAGTGAATGACTTTCGTCCTGCCTACCAAGCCCTGAGAAAGCTGAACTCCAAGCCGACGACTGCAGTCCGCTCCGCAAGTGGCCAGATAATCTCAGATCCTGATGGGGTGCGTGTGCGTTGGGCTGAGTAATTTGAGCAGTTGTATAAGGTTAATCCACCAACAGTTAATATGGATGAGGGTAATGTTGAGACTCCTCTTCCAGACCCACCCATCAGTGAGGATCCACCCTCCCTGACTGAAGTCAGGGGGGCGATCTCCAAGTTGAAGAGTGGTAAAGCAGCAGGTGTTTGTGGCATCCCAGCCGAATTGTTAAAGGCTGGTGGAGCACCTATGGCAAGGGGCTTGCATGCAGTCCTGTCTGCCATCTGGCAGACTGGTACCTTTCCCCCTGACCTGCTGAGGGGTGTGGTCATCCCTCTCTGGAAGGGGAAAGGGGATCAGTGGGACTGCAGCAATCACCGAGGCATTACATTACTCAGTGTACGTCTTACTGAGACGTATCAGAGACCACCTGTTGAGGTACCAAAGGCCGGAGCAATCTGGATTCACCCCTGGTAAGTCCACAATAGACCGCATCCTGGCGCTTCGAATCATTATAGAACGCCGTCGTGAGTTCGGACGTGGGCTGCTCGCAGCCTACATCGATCTCAAGAAGGCGTTTGACACGATGCATCGCGAATCTTTCTGGGAGATCCTGAGACTAAGATGAATTACAACAAGGATTATTGGACTAATAGCAAACCTGTATACAGTCACTGAAAGTGCTGTAAAGTGTGATGGGGGCCTGTCGAGCTTCTTCCCTGTTAGTTCAGGTGTGAGGCAAGGCTGTGTTCTTGCACCAACATTTTTCAACACTTGTATGGATTGGATACTGGGTAGAGCAACTGTCCAAAGTCACTGTGGAGCAACTCTGGGCAATATCAAGGTTACAGACCTTGACTTTGCTGATGATGTTGCCGTTCTCTCTGAATCTCTGGAAACCCTTGTGGCGGCTCTTGATGCGTTTAGCAATGAAGCGAAGCCCCTGGGGCTAGAGGTCTCCTGGACCAAGACCAAGATCCAGGATTTTAGGGGCCTACTAGGAGACCCTGTGCAGTCGGTACGTGCTTGCGGTGAAAACATCGAAGTCACAGAGAGCTTTATATACCTCGGTAGTGCAGTTCACGACTCTGGGCTGTCAGACCAAGAAGTCAGTAGACGGATTGGCCTGGCAGCAGGGGTCATAAAATCTCTCGACAAGAGTATTTGGAGATGTCGGTACCTGAGCAGAAGGACCAAGTTACGTGTTTTCAAGGCCCTGATACTGCCAGTTTTACTCTATGGTAGTGAAACTTGGACACTATCTTGTGCTCTTGAATCTCGTCTTGATGCCTTTTGTAACAGATCCTTGTGCCGGATCATGGGCTACAGTTTGCGGGACCATGTGTCCAACCAACGGCTGCACCGTGAGACCTATACAGGACCTGTTACTTGCACAATCCGTGATCGCCAACTCAGGCTATATGGCCACTTGGCTCGACTCCCGCAGGATGATCCTGCCCATCAGGTTGTCTCTGTCCGAGACAACTCTGGATGGAGGAGGCCTGTGGGCAGATCTATCAAACCTGTCGTGAGGAACTAGAGATGGACCGGGCCCCTCCCTGGCGGCTCGCCATGAGGGACCCTCGTAGGTGGAAACGAAAGGTGGATGCGGCTATGCGCCCCTGCCGGCGTTAGCCCCAAAATGATGATGATGAAGTCTTTAAGGAGACTCCGATGCAAGACCACACAATATAAGCAATAATATTTACTTTCTTAGTTGTATGTGATAACATAAATCATATATCTAAGATAAGTAAAAGTCAATTATGCAAAGCTGAGCCTCGCCCGGGCTATGTCAATGAAGGGAGCCTGACATGTCCCGGTTAATGGCGGCTCGAACAACGTGGTGCTTAGTTCTGGCCCACCGTGGTCCCCAGCCAAAGCAGCAACCTCCAGGCGACAGTTAAATCTTCTCGCGCTTGGGCGGAACGCGGACCCTGACCGCTCGAATGAGAGGCCGGCACGTTACTACAGCACAAGCCCGTTGTAAACATGTTTCAAGACTGGTTCATCTATATTAGCTTGCACTTGCCACATATCATTATTAATGCTAACTATAACAAACACACTCAGCACGGCAAACCCTGTGATGATAATACATTGTAATAATAATATGAAATAAACATTACAATAAATTTCAATTTTAGAATTACACATTTGATATAATAAAATGTAAATGTGGCGCCTCTACATTTGTTGTCACTGTGTCAAACATGAAAGCGCGTGACACCATTTGAGTTTTTCAAATAGATCACTACATTAAAATGGCTCATTTAATGTGAGACAAAAAATCAAAACGGACCTTTAAGTTTTCCTTATCTTTACTTGATTCCGCAATTGTGTCTGACTTTTCAAGAAAATCTCTTTGACTGCGTATTTAAGGCAAAGTTCAAAACAGCATGTTTCTAGCTTTCCCATCCGCATGAAAACAATAATGCAATTTTCCATAATGAAGATACTCGGCTAAAGGTATAGGAAACATTTGCATAAATTTTTCATTCAAAAAAATACTTGTAAAAGTGTGAATTTTGTGGAGTGGCCACTGCAGTAAGGCTTCATTTGTGATATAAGTAAGACACACACTCACATATATATAAATTATGTATGTATATATATATATATATACATATATATATGTATATATATGTATATATGTATATATATATATATATATATATATATATATATATATATATATATATATATATATATATATATACATATACACACACAAATGCAATGAAATAAAAATATGTTTTCATGTGTATGGGAAACCTAGAGACATGCTGTTTTGAACTAGGCATAAATTTTCTTGAATTGTCATAGACAGAATTGCGGAATCAAGTAAAATACTTTGATTTTTTGTCCCACATTATATATATATATATATATATATATATATATATATATATATAATTCGTTTATTTATAGGATATATTTATGAATATATGAATATATATACATATATAATTCATAATAAATAATATATAATAAATATATACATATATATATATATATATATATATATATATATATATATATATAGGCATACATCTACATATGTACACGCACAATATATATATATATATATATATATATATATGTGTGTGTGTGTGTGTGTGTGTGTGTGTGTGTATGTGTGTGTGTGTGTGTGTGTGTGTGTGTGTGTGTGTGTGTGTGTGTGTGTGTGTGTGTGTGTGTGTGTGTGAGTGTGTGTGCTCAAGGCAATGTGAAGTAATAGTATGGTAGCCCAGATAATGTTAAGTGCTTGCATGCCTTCTCGCTTGCAGCTGCCACCGCCTAGTGCGAAAAAGGGAGCAGCTCTGCATAAGCCTCCCATACCATTGTAAAGCCTCTCTGTCATCGAGACTTCTGCAGTACCTCCTCGCGGCCACCCATGCAAACTGGGCACCTTGCAATCTCAGAGTATCAGGAGTCCCCAGAGGTATGGAGTCATGGCCAACCAGCATATGAACACACCCAGGCTCCTACCATTCCTAGTGTTAATGGGCGGCTCGGGGGAGGTGGGACTTGCAGTCCTTATCCCCCAAAATAAAACTCACTGGCAACGTCATATATAAATGGAAATGCCGGGGGAAGGGGTAGAGCCCCTCCCAACCTGAAAGTAAAGTAGGCTGAGGGTGTATGTTGGTGTGCACGATAGGAACGAGAGTTACTCGTCCCGCCTGCACCCTGAAAGGCGCCTTTATAATGCCTGTGGGGCAAAGCCCCATGGAACCCCACAAGCGGACTTTGGGCCCCACAGGCTGCCACCCCCCTTAACATTGGGCAGCAGAGGTGACGTACACCTAGAGCGACTGCCCGATGCTATCCGGGTAGGAGCTTGGAACATCCGATCTTTGCGGCTGGATGATCAGTTACCCCCACTACCGAGGTAACTGATGGTGGCTTCCTTCTCTGAGGTGAGACGACTGGCAGTTGCACGATTAGAATGGGTGGGTACACCTACTCCCTGAAGATGGTCACCATCCCCAGGGAGTAGCTATAGCCGTCTCCAGCCAACTTCAGCCATCAGTAGTAGAGGTAACACCGGTTGAAGAGCATGTTATGGCATTGAGACTGAAGCATGCTTTTAGCTTCATGTCTCTTATTGCTGTGTACACTCATACCGATTTTTGTAAACTCGATGAGGATTAGGTGTTTTACCCCAGACTCACATCTGTGACAGACAAATGTCCATGGCAAGGCATTCATATTGTACTGGGCGCTTTCAGTGTATCTGGCTATGATCGAGCTGGCTATAAAATGTCTGTCAGTCCCATTGGCTCAGAAGCTGATTTCTGTATTGAGAATAGCCTCCTTCTCCGGGACTTTGCTAGGTTCCAGATATTAAGGATTTCTGTCTCCTGGTGTCCAATCCAAATCACTGGACATAGTACAGCGATATGGATACTGTGACCAACGAGACTGACCACATGCTTGTTAGTATTCACTGGCAGATCCTCCAGAACTGCAGGGTATACCGAAGTGCCAAGTTCTGTGGCATTGACCATAGACTGGTTGTGGCTACCCTAAGGGTACACCAGGGTGTTTCACTTAAGCAAATTGAGGGGCGTGGAGGTTGCCCATAGGTTCACCACAGCAGGCTCTGATCGGTTCACAGAATTCAAAAACTTGACAGACCTAGTAGCTCTGTGGGAGCCCTGATCTCAGCTCCAAGCCCTCCTTGCAGATGACTGTATGCTCAGTGGATGGACAGATCATCTTAGATCATGTTGGGGTTCATAAACGGTGGACTTAAGTGTTTTGAGCAGTTGTACCAGTAGACCCTCCAGCAGTTAGTCTAGACGCCAGTGATGTCACAATAACTGTGCCGGTCTCACCTATCAGTGAGGAACTTTCTACTCTGAGATTAGGGAGGCGATCTCTAAGCTAAAGGGAAAGCTGCAGGCATATATGACATCCTTGACAAACTGCTAAAGGCTGGGGCTGAACCTATAACAACCCTCCTTAACTTGGATCACTCTGGTTATGAATCCGGAGGCCCATATATATATATTGTTATATATCTATATCAATGTGGCATTGCATTATTCTATCCTCCATATACATACACCTCAGTAGGTTTCGGATTTCTAAATCAACTTCCACTGAGTGCTCACGGGGAGTGTGTGTAAAACCTCGCTATCATTACTCATGTATGAATAAATAAGTAATGTCTATGGCTAGTTAGATCCTAGTTGCACACTCCTTTTAGTGGGTCGTGTGGTATGGTTGGTTTAGTACTGGCCTTCCGGTTTCATACCCGGAATGACCTAGGTTCGTGGTCTGGTCAGAGAGGGTTGTTATATATCAATGCGGCATTGCATTATTCCATCTTTCATATATATATATATATACATGTATATATGTATATAAATATATATACACACATATATATACATATGTTTATATATATATATATATATATATACATACATACATATATACATATATATAGACACACACACATATATACATACATACACACATACACACACACACCACATACACACACACACACACGCACACACACACACACACACACACACACACACACACACACACACACACACACACACACACATATATATATATATATATATATATATATATGTATACATACATATATATACACACATGAATATTTTTTTAAATGTAAGAATGATATGTAATTGACACGTTTCTCTTCCTCTTTATGACCTCTTCTCATGCTGACAGGTGCAAGCTGCTAACATTAGCTGAACGGAGAAAATAATAATTTTGAGAAGTGATTCCCCGAAAAGCTAAAATTTCGTCAGTCAAACATGTGTCTATAATCAGCAACACCCAAACAATTAACTGGTGTCCGTAAGAGCCGCTCTATTAAAAAATAATAATAATAGAAAGAAAAATGCATTCTACGAGAAAAAAAATCTAGAAAATGGATAGCTTGTCATGAGTATCTGCTGTAGACTTTCATTAGAGGTTTGAAAGGATCAGTTTATACGTTTTGTCTCTGTTGTAGATTATCCACACAAAAAACACTCATGCTCTAAAGCTACGTTATTCATTACGTGGCTTTAGGGGGAGGATCTCGTTTTCTCTCTGTGAAGGTACGAGCGGCCACAGTACACTTCTCCTTTAGGATTTTTCGGCTTGGTTGTATGATTATGGAATTTGGGGGTATTACCCCTGCCAATGTCGGCTTGTCTGTCAGCAAGTTCATTCCCTTTGATGCTAATGTGGCTGGGGACCCAGTTAATGATTATTGTTCTACCCTGTGCAAGAAATCTCTGCACTATGGTAAGCACAGTGGTCAGGAGGTAGATGTTGTCTTTGGGGGAGCTGTACTGAAGACAGTCATATAGACAATAGACCGTGAAGAGAGGTGTTGCATTCATTGTGGCGAGCCTCCCTGGTAAACTACTTACAGAATTGTGAGTACATACAATTCCTGAGACAGGGACCGCCCACAACAGCCGCCGTGCTAGTATAGAGATTATGCAGTATGCCTACATCATGGCGGCAGTAGCGCCTGCTGGCAATCCCGCCGCCACGGTAAACCACCGAGTGCCAGAGAACAAAATGAGACAGCCCTGAAAAGCTGACACAGGCCGGGCCACATATGGAAGGCCCAGGCGAAGCTAGATCTTCGCAAATCTCAATTGTATTGTTTCATACAGCTTATGCCCATGAAATAAAAATGGTAAAATAATGATTTGATATTTCAGTCTGTTTGCAATTGATTGTATCGTTTATGAAGATAAAATCACCGCAGAATGAAAATGTGTTTACCTTAAGTGACATTGATGCAAATATTTTGGATGGATACTGTGCGAAACCTTACTGTCTCTGATTATAAAGAGGTTCCCGAATGACGGTATGCTGTACCTTTATCGTTGAAATCGCACCTCACACTGATAACTTCCACTCTTTTGCCACCTCATTCATACATCTGCAATAATATGCAGTTATACATGATTTATAGGTTTGTGTTTGCTGGTTTCGCGACAAGTGCAGAGGATTATATATCGTGTGAAGGATGCTGAGGCAGGAGGAGTAGAGGACAGTCAAAGAGATTTCAGAATGTGTCCGTAGACGCGACCCCCAACAGGGAGAGCCGGATGAAGACGAGGAATACGCTATAAGTTCGGTCTAAGCGTAAAGAATATAATATTATTTTTTTAATGATCAACGAATATAAAGAATTTCCTAAATAAGCTTGTTTCAATTTTAGACAGTTTTGGATCATACTGAAAACTGCAGAGGAAGCAATCTCCCGTTTACCTCACTTTGCAAAATTTCATCAGAATTAAGGTAACTCAAGAAGGGAATGCTGTTTGCTCACAGAGCCGAACTCATTTTAACAATCATATCTTTTACAGTTATCACTGAACAATTTGCGTGTTCAGTGAGATAAGGCCCTTTTCCAGAAATGATTTCAACTGATTTTTATGCTCCTTGTTCGGAGTTAATGGTATTTTCTTCTGAATATGAGATACTGAATGTGAGTACGACAATTGTGAGAAGTATGTTATTCCGGACTGGACATAATGCCCATGGATATGTTCAGTAGATTTTTATTATAATTTTTTAATGATTATTTCATACGTTAATCCTTTGTAGCAGGTTATCTTTAGAGGCATCCCATATACAGCCAGGACACATTTGATTTTTAATAGGTCTATGCCAACGAAATGATGGATTGTTTTGAGTTGATCCTATAATGTTTTGCTTACTTTTTTATGCCAGTATAATTCGGTTAGTCTGTCATTATCTCCCATTCTCATTTTTGGGCTGGGTTTGCTGTACTGGAAAGTAGATTCGCAAGCCCTCCCTCATGGTGATTCCTTGACTGATTGATTTGAAATTTACGAAGATCTATCTGTGTCAGCTATTTATGGCTGTCTAATTTTGTTCTCTGACACTCGGTGCTTACCGTGGTGGCGGGATTACCAGCCAGCGCTCCCGCCCCCATGATGTAAGATGCGGCACAATCTCTTTACCAGCCCGGCGGCTGTTGTGGGGGTCTGTCTCAGATATTGTGTGCTCACACACAGAGCTCAAGCTCACCACAATGCTTGCAACGCCTGTCTGCATAGACAACCGTTTGTATGACCTGCCATGTGCATTGGTAATTTAGTCATATTCTGTAAAGAATGACATCGGCACCTCTATTGATTGTCTCAGAGAGCGTCAATTGCTCATAGCCTGTGGGTTCAGAGTACCATCTTGGCAAGGTGGAGGGTCTCGTTTCCTCTCTGTGAAGTTGCAGGCGAATGTCAAGTGTTGTGGTGTTGGACCTGTGCCTTAAGATATTTTGGCTTGGTTGTATGATCATGGGATGGATTTGGGGGCATACCCCTGCCAATGTCAGCTAGTCTGTCAGCAAGCTCGTTCCCTTTGATGCCTATGTGGCTGGGGATCCAGTTTATGAATATTTTTCTACCTCGAGTAAGAATCCTCTGCGCTATGGTAAGCACAGTGGTCAGGAGGTAGATGCTGTCTGTGGGTGAGCTGTGCTGTAGACAGTCAGTGGCTGCCCTGGAGTCTGTATGTATAACCTCGTGTCGTTCCCTCAGGGATGCGTTTGGCTAGTGCTCCCATGATCGCAAGTACCTCTGCCTGTAGCGAGGAGGCGTTGCCTGTTACCCTTATGGATTTTGTGGCATCCCTTGTTGCAAAGCCGGTGCCTGCAGTGTGGGTTAAGGGTTCGACTGATCCATCTATGAAGTTTGTTCTACTACCCGGTTGAGGGATGGCTGCAATGACCCCCTTGGCTTCTACCTTTAGACTAGGCATGGGGTACTGATTCTTTCTCCTTGACAAGCTCATAACAGAGGACTCTATCAAAATTTTTGCCCATGGCGGGGCTTCGATAAAGTCAGGGTAGCGGGAGTCCATGCCCTTGGCAAGTAGTTGCTCTTTGATCTGATAGTGTATCCACACCTTGGTTGTGTGATAGCCAGGAGTTGTTTGCAAGGATCTCATGATCTTGTTCTAGGTGTCTGTGACCATAACCAGGTACTGGACCTCCTTTTGAAAGGAGAGGGTCTGGTCAATCTTTATCCTAAGGTATTTGAAGACCTGAACCCACTCTAGGTCCACTACCTGGATACTCAGATTTGTGCCTTGAACATTGTGTCTCAGAGACATGGCTTTTGATTTGGCTGCTGAGATCTTTAGTCCTGTCCTACAACACTCCTCAGATACAAGGTCTAGACAGTGCTGGGCTCTTTTTAGGGAGTGTGGTGCAGTGGAGATGATCTTGCACCCCACTGGGAGGTGTATATTGAGGATACAGGGCATTCGGGTGTTGAAAAGGGCTGGACTGAGGATCCCACCTTGTGACATTCCATTTTCTAGTGGTATGTGCTGTGATAGGTGACCTTGAATCTGACTTTGGCTGTTCTGTTCCTGAAATAGTCACCTATCCAGGCCAAGAGCTTTGTTCTGAGTCCCTTCTGGTTCAGGGCTTGCAAATTCAAAAGCCCTCTCCAGGTCTAGGAATACTACCACAGATCTGATGGCGCTAATTGTGCTTAAGAGTGTGGCCATGCTATGTGCTGTGCTCATGCCGCTTGTGAACCCATGGAGGTATTAGCCTGCCGCATGCGGTCCCCTACAGGGAGACAGGATAGGGTGCATTGAAGTCTCCCCCTATGATCACTCGGTCTTGTGCTGCAGTGACACGGACCTCGCCAGGTGAATCTCAACAGTACAAGATTAAAACTCGTCTCCACAGTGCTGTGCATCGGCTATTGTTGGGATTGTTGCTTTGACGAGGGTGATCAAGCCTCTTATGCCAACTATGCTTAGCAGCATGAAAACATGATACCCTGAGAAGTGAACAGTCTTGTCTGACATTGTTATGCTCCAGGAGAGAGTAACAATGTTCCTTGATTGCACTGTTACATGGAGGATGGCATTTATTGTATTGAAGTCATTAATGTTGCACTGTAGTATGCTTAGATTGTGTGTCATGACGTTACTTGATGTTCGTTACATGTGAGATGTCTTTATATTCGAATTCAGAGTCTGGCAACTAAATTGTGAAGTCCTTTCTGATTGAGGGATCTTCATCTGCTTTTTGGCTGTTTGTCAGGTGGAGAGCCTTTGGTAGCTCTGATTTTTGTTGGATGAGCTTTTCTCTTTTTAGGCTGGCTTTCCCTAGGTAAACTCAGTCTGCACAGATTCAGCCTGTTTTGGTATTGCCTGTGAGGGCTTAAGTGGATCGGAGTAGGGAGGGGAGTCTCGTCCTGGGATGAAGAAAGGCTGGTTTGGCTCTGTCCAGCTTCCTTCCCTTCAGGACTGCAACAGTCTGGGTTATTGCCGTCATGGCGACTGTGACTGCCTTCTCCGCCTCCTCACTCGACCTCCCCAAAGCTGTTGCTACAGCAGTGACTACAGCATTTAGCAGGAGAGTCATATCTTCTTGGGGAGGCTTTTGCAGTGCTCTTTGAACCTTTATTCTTCTGGTTCTTTTTCTGCACATTTGTAATGGCTGGAAGTTCCTTATTATTGGAAATATCCGGTGACAGTTGGGAAGGAGCTTCCTTCCTCCTAGGAGGTCGAGGAGCCTTTTACGTTTTGTTCTATCCCCAGACATGGGTGCCTGGGGGAGCAAGAACTCTTGCTCTTTAGCAACCTTTTGTCGCCTGAGGGCGACAAGAAGTTGCTTGACAAAGCAAGCCAGGCTCCAGGCATGATGCCTCTTGGCTCAGTTGGGACATTTGGCTGTTGTGTCCCTTTGTCCTTTCTTGTATGCTGAAGTTATACCTCGATGTTGTGTGGCTTGCTACAGAATTACATTAGCCTGATGGTGACCGTATTTTTGGCACTTGAAGCACTGGAGTGGCTCAGGCACATAAGTTCTGAGGTTGTAGGAGCCTCCTTTCAGGGCCACTAGGACTTGCCTGGTTGGCATCTTCCCTTTCGACATTCAGGAAGCCCCCACAACCTGTGGGTGTGATGTAATCACATCATACAAAACTGAGAAGCCAAGTAGAACCATCTTGACTCTCCTATTGTCAGGATTCAGTTGGGAGGCATTATCGAAGCCTTCGGGTTTAAAGGGGACCTTGAACTGTGGGAAACGCCTAGGAGGTCAAGACTCTACCTAAAAGTCTGTCTCCGGCTTAGGTCGTTTCAGACCGCCCTTTTGGCTTGCATTCAGGGCTCTGGTTGTAGGAGCAGCTGTTGGTTTGACATACATGTTTTTGGGTGATAAGTTTTAGTGACTGCTATGGTCAGTGCCTTGCATGGTTCATAATCATTTTTCTCGTTTAGTGGGTGTTTTTGTGATTTGTAAATAAGCAGTTATTTCACCCTCTCACGCTCCCACCCACCAGTCCAACACGGGGAAGCCGTATGTTAGAACTAATATCTAACAGGGGTAGTAAGAGGATACAGACAGCCAATAGCCATTGTAACGGCACTCATGGGACCTGTGTGAGTGCCAACGGTGCCATGACTGCTTGACCCTAGCCTCCCGAAGGAGACCAGCTGGTTGACCTGACTGGGCCAGGGTCAGACCACCCATCTTGTTGGAATAAGAAACCAAAGAGGCATGTTGTGAGCTGCAGGGCATACTCATGCACGGCATTGCTCAACCTCCAGGACTCCCGTCTCCGCAGCGCACAAGGGTGCCACGCACGGCAAACATGGAGGTAGGTGAGAACCCCTGGCGAGAGACCAGAGTGGTGACATTGAGCTTCCTTGGTCTGCCGGGCACTCAATCGCACCACAATACCTTATTGATATTATAAACTCTCTTATTAATGTATATGTACAGTAAATCATCTGTTTTCTGAGAATATTTGCTTTGCCACTACCTTTAGCGGTTTTTCTTTTTCGCTCATTGACGGTGACACGGGCATAGTACACCTCTCCTCAGACCACCAACGCTCTCTATAACAAGGTAATCTGTATAGGGAGGCCCAGCAGTCTGAGGTGACATTTAGGTGTGTTTTTGTGCTAAACTCCTTCACTTTCTTGTAGTCACCTGGACGTACATAAGTTCCCTTGGATCTTTCGTCTGGGTGGCGTGCTTTTTGCCTCTTGCTCCTTTGTAGCAAGGATTGGCAATAAGGGAGAGACCCAAAACACATAACCGATCCCTTGGCACACTGGAGAACGCAACCAGGCTGGCGCTAGGGGGGGGGGGGGGGTCGAGTGTAGACTCCTTTTAACTCTCTTGAAGAGCACCCACCAATCACCATCCACTGTCTATCGCTCTCTCTAAATCAATGTTCACCCTCACCCGACAGTTCATTCCTAACCTCATGCAGAGAAGCTCTTCTCTTACACAAGCACATCCAACCTGGAAAAATTAGGATTCTCTCCTGTACTACCACTTGACATGCGAGCAAAGCTCACCCTGGTATTCAAAAAACTCGACAGTCAGGTTGCCAAACAGACTGTGGAAGATATTGCCGCCGATATCATGGCAGCAGTTAACCACACAAAAATGGAAACCATCCATATCACAATGCATGAACTGCTATGCATATGGGTAACTCAAGTCCAACTGCAAAGAGGAAAAAAAATCTGATGCTTTGAATGTGGATCTGGCACCCACACTTATCGCAGCTGCACCAGCTCAGTAAAGAATGCCTTAATTGTGAAGTGGCACACCGCACATTTGCCAACAACTATCCCATCAGAATAGAGGTTATTAAAACCTCTCAAGAAAAGGAGAAGGAGAAAGAGAAGGAGGGTAGACCCCTCAAAGCCGTCGCCCAAAAAACAACACAAAGCAAACCCCAAAACAGAGCCCACATTGCACCTAGCCCTTCCCTTTAAAGGAAATATTGCATTATTTAGGCGCTTATAAACCTTCGGTAATTGATTGATATTGTACCATCGTTATGTTGCTGTAGGAAATCCGTTTAATTTACACCGTAGGTCATGCTCACTTTGAGTGGTTTGAAAATTGTTTATGGAAAGTTTTAGCCATGTTACTTTTTATACCCTGCCACTACTTCGACAGAGAATGATTGTCATATTATGCTTTATAATGATTTAACAGGGAAAATGATAATTGCCGATTATATGTTTCGTTTTTGGATGATCCGAGAACGATGAAGCCCATGAGGCTCCTCCATCAGTTTATCAAATGTCATTTCATAGAAAAGGGGCGCTGCACTTCCAACAGGGGGCGCCAGAGGGAGTGGGGGCAACTGCCCCTCAGTTGCCCCTCACTAAATCTGCCACTGCTCCCGGGGGATCCTTAGAGTATTTAACCTCCGTCCCCTCCCCCTCCAGCCAGGAAGCGGCTTCACATGTCCATGCACTGGACACCCAGCTTGAACTAATCCCCCCAAACCCCCTACACCTGCAAACGTAGCTCCCGACACCTCATTCAGGCCAAAACAGCAACAAGCTATCCCTCAAGGGCCATCAACCCCCCCCCCCCCCCCTGCAGATCCTTGTGACCCGAAAAATTGAGAGCTTCTGGATGGTACATTGACGGCATCAGATTATTTGCTAGAAACCTCGCTAAATATGAATACTCAAACCGACAAGAAATCGCCCAAGAAATATAAATTGGACGAATCAGGTGGCTTGTCTCTAACGATCTCTAATGGTCATATCTGAAAAAAGTACATGATCACCTCATACAAGGAAACATCCTTGTAACAAACAGCATAATAGAAAAAAACCCTGACAGCAACAAAATACACAATGGATACCTTGCTATAAAATGCAAAGAACACAGCATGCAAACATGATAAGGAATACACTATTACATTCACGCCTCACAATCATGCAACACAACTACACTGTACAATATGTAAAAATGAACTCTGCAACAACTACAGAAAACACGACCCTCATACCATCCTTGTAAAAAGCCATGGGGTCAATAATCCTACCTCACTAAAGATCTACCCATAAACAGTCTACTCTTCAAACAAATCACAAGGAAGAAGCAATGGCGTAGCAATTGCGATCAAGAATGACATTTTTCACAAAATCATAAGTAACACGGTCTTTGAAGTGGCCGAGGTAGGTGGCATGAGGGTGGCTGGGGCGTGACACTCTTTGTGCGTCAAAACCTTCATCAGTCTCTCTAATCCGTCTTTTTTCGGTTTGCCGTGAAAACTGCAGCAAACCGCGCTGCGCAAACTGTGTTCAAAGCAATATGCGTTATCCTCTGCTGGAGGGTTTCCTTAAAAAAAGAAGGGATGACACTATGCATGTCTGACTCTCACAAAATATCTGGAATTGTAGTCAACAATCGGACTACAGGTAGACCCACAAAGTACATCGATTTTACACCTTAAAATTACAACAGGTATTTTGGATAGAATGATTTACAAAAAGGTGAACCTCTGTGGTGAGGAGACAAGGAAGTAATTTCCTCGAAAATAAAGAGAAGGGACTGCACTGGCCTGGGCAAGCAGTTGGACATTTGTTGATATTTGTTGCATGGTCATAACATTATACAATAGAATTACATTTGAATTTTAGGCTATAACATTATTATGGTAAGTACTATATCAGTTAGAGGAAAGGAACAATTACACAGTCCTTTATCTACTCATCTGCCACCCCGGCATACAGCTTGGGCATGGAAAGGCATTGCTATATTTAATATGCGGTCATGTGATACTACATTCCAAATTTGGGATACAACATAAGTATATCTTTTAAGACATCAGATGATATGAAATGGGCACATAGTTATCCATACCTCATGCTAGGTGGTCCAAAAGGCTGTAACACATGGCACTCTAAGACGTGCCAAAGTACAAGTGTTCACTTATATTCATCATTACACAGTTTACACTTAGTTTCTTCGACATTACAAACTGTACTGACTTGTCAGTACAATCTATATCTAAGCCTGATTCTTGCAGTCACAATTTCACACTGTCTTGTTTATCTTTTTATATAAACCATAGATGAATGAATCTTGCGTAAACCGGTCATAATGCTTTATGCTACACTTGCAGGGCATTGAGAATTAATAAACTAAGTCAAGTCCTCTTTGAAGGAATCTTTAATGATGTATAAAATCCTAGAAAGTGGTACTTCAAGATCTATATCCACATTTTGCTTGTCACATGCTGACTTTGCTAGGCGATCAGCATGATATGCCTAAGGATTCCAACATGTGATGGAATCCACACAGAACGTATATCAGCTAAGTGTTTACGTGTTACTTGTACCCATGGATTTGATTATGAATCGGTGTTCTCATTCAAAGTCAGCTCCTCTCTTCTCTGTTTTAGTTGTCTTTGGAACTCTATACAACGGAGGGGTTCTCTAATTGATATGACACTAAATGGGGTATTTATGAATATTATTCTTTCTTAAACAGAAGGTAAATTAAGTACTGTTGTCATATTCACAATCCTAGATGTTCTAGGGGCACCAAGAATGACCCTCATGGCCTCATTTTGTACAATTTCTAAACTAGTTAACTCTGATTACTTGAGCAATATAGGTGCAATGATAGTCTATGACTGACCGTATGTATGACATACATCATACATACTCCCACAGCCTTTTCTTCAGATTTCTGATGAACTTTGTATCATTGATATATGTAATGGTGGCAAAGGTCTAGCTCAATGTCATTTAAATTAAACCTTGGCAGAGGGATTGTCTTTAGGTTAAATGCCTTGTTTTTTCAGTCGAGATAATCACGACACACTCTGTAGCCCTTGCTGAAAGTATATTTAGAAACTCTTACATACTCTCCTCGGATGAGAATTGAATGCAAATATCATTGACATAGCAAATAATGGAGTAATTGCCATCAAGTGGTATACCGCCTGGCAATCTATGCATTAGGATATTAAATAGCATGGGACTAAGTACACCTCCATGAGGTGTACTTTTGTGGGAGTGCTCTAAATGCCCCTGAAGAGAACCTGAGCTAATCGATTTGATAGATACATTTGAAACCATGTTAACAGTTTTCCATGAATACCAAAGCTTGTAAGTTCCTAAAGGATAATTTCTCTGTTTACAATATCAAAGATATATTGAAGATCAAGAAATACAGTTTGCATGCCTGGGTTTGAGTTTAAGTATTCTGCAAGGCAGTTCTGGCTGCTACATCGTGGAAGAAATCCATACAGTCTGAGGGATAAATTGGCATTTATGCGATACATAGGTCTGTTCAGAATTTTTCTCTCAAGTACTTTGCACAAACAGGAAGTCAAGGAAATGGGCCTGTATTTGTCAGTATTGGGTTTGGGTATAGAAATGATTTAAGATTTTATTCCAGGAGCTTGGGAGGATTCCTTGTGATAGGCTGAGTCTATACAGGTGTAAAAGTGGGTCGCCTGGCACCTGAGCAATGTGGCGAATGACGCTGTAAGTAAGTGCCATCCTCGCCAGGGGCGGCTCCTTCCCTTTCAGAAGGGCGTCACTTTATTCCTACTCGATTATTTCGGCAAAGTCGAAGGGGTCAAATGCAACAAAGGCTACTGCTATATTAAAATTTCTATCTATTTTCGACTTGTTGAGTTAATCTTTTATCCTTTGTGGAAGTGAGTTTAACTGAGAATCCCCAGCCCACTACTCTAGCAGCATATTAGCCTGTTCTTGTGGACTGTGACACTGCGGTGTTGTGAGAACTTTACATGTCAGCCTATTCTTCTCCATACGTCAGCTACAGAAGTCTGTCTGTTGATACTTTGTAAGAGTTTTTCCCAGTGTTTACTACGAATCTGAGTTTTTAATTCTCTGAATCCCTCGTTGGCTTTAAGAGAAATGCAGAAAATTATCTGACGTCATATTTTCTTTATAACAGTTAGCAAGCTCCTGAACCCATTTATGTTCCTTGGCCTCTTTTTATTCAAGAGTTTCGTGAACTATACTACATCGTATACTGTATGTATTATAGTAGTCAGTGACAATTTTGATTGGATCCTGAGATAAATTTTCAACAGTTGCTATTTCATAGGTGTTATACCAGTCATAGACCCTTGCCTTGAAGTGTTTAGGGACTGAGTCACTGTCTACAGTATAGTATGTTCGTATTGCAAAGTGGTCACTAACTCTCGTACCAGTGAAGTACAGACATTACCATGAACTATTTTTTTGCCAGATACATAGTCTAACCTGCCACCTCTCATATGAGTCTCTGCTTCTGTGTCATATACTGTCAGTCAGTGATCTACTATTGATGAAATAATTGAATTCTTCCCCATTACTATTACATTGGCTGTCTCCAAAGTGTGGATGCCTTGCATTGAAGTCGCAAATGCATAACGTGCCTTGGTTGTGAAAATCGGGCAGAGAACTAGCTAGAAATTTAGAGTATCTGGCATGTACAGGGAAAAATACCCAGAGGCAGTATGAATTTTTAAGTGATGAAATCGCACATCAGTGTTCTTAAATTGTTTAACTTATTTATGTGGCAGTGTTACCTTCACATATGCCAACAATCCAGTCATAGCTGTATCCACATATGAATAATACCCCTTAATTGCAGGTGCTATTTTCATCTCAGCAGCAGCTAAAGGTTCTTGCATGCAAATAACATCAAATTATATTTAGGGATGTAAAACTCTAGGTCATTCAGCCTAGGCTTAATTAATACTATGCATATCCCATGATATGAATTTGATTTTGCGTTTATCCATGTATGAATAGTGCTTTATTAGGCAATCTGTACTTCATGATGTTATATCCTCTAGTATTACAAATTATAGATTTACATAAGAAACACAAACTTTATGATTATGGATTTCATTACAGATGGTAGGCGTAAACTTAAATGCACTTTTAACCATTTCAAACATTTGGTCATAGGCTATGACCAAATGCTGAGAAGTGGAACAAGACTATGACTCATAGCCTTGTTCCACTTCTCAGCACAGTCCCTTCGGTTGCTGTGCCAGATGCATCTGGGAGGGGGCTGGTTGCGTCACTCATTACTGTATTGGCTAATGTTGATTTCGTAGCGTGTTACCCAACTACAGGTTATGTCCATGTAGGTTTAGTGTATTTTGGTGACTCTCGGTTATTTAAGAGTGATCTCATAGTCGGAATAAAAATAACAATAAAATAACATCACTGGCTGACTAAAAAGGCAATATAAAAGGGCATCTATATTATACATCTATTACGCACAAATCTTTCGGACAATCAATATGCTAGACAAACTATACATTTACTTGGGCAAACAGAGGCAACAAGCCACCGCACGAGAAGCACCACTCAGCTAGCTAATAATCCAAAGGTCGGTCACCACACTAGTCAAAGCCTCTCTCCCTAGCGACCGACCTGGCTTGACCTTATAAACTGGTGGCTTCCCGCGCTTGATGTAAATAGTGTATGGTGAGTTTAAATAAGCTTAAAATACACAAAACAAAAAGAATAATATAACTATACAAAATTGGGCACACAAAAGAAATAACTGACAGGAAAGTACGAAAAAGTGAAGGGATCCGTGTGGGAAAGCGAGAAAACACGAAGAAAAAAAAGGGCGAGAAACAATGCTAAGGTGAATTAGTTGAAGGCAAAAAGACAAGAATAAGAGAAGGTAAGTGTGGAACATGAGGAAAGTGGTATTTAAGTGGCGTTGCGTACTTTCTTTCTCGGATTGAATTTCTTGGCTACCAACCAGCGCCAAGTGGCCAAGGTTATTAAGCCAATGGATCCTATTTATTCTATCAATCTATATAAGGTCATAAAGTTTTGTCTCCCTTAGAAAAGTGATTACTTATTATTTTTTCATCATTTGATGTTTATTCTGTTATGGTTGAATTTGTGGCAGGATATAAGGAGATGGCTTATTGTTATTGGATTTGTGCAATGGGGTACTGTGGTGGATATTTTCTTTCTATATACGAGTGAGGTGAGTGATTTTGGTGGCGTTTGTTCGAAAGCGCGCCAACACCGCCTCTTCTCTTCTATTTTTCCTGTGTGCTGTGCCCCATGTTTCTATTTCTGTTTTGATTTTGTTGTTTATTTGTAGGTTGGTCCACTCACTTTGCCACAGGAGATGTATTTTTGCTTTTATAAGAGACACAAAACACCTGAGATCTGTACGAACTATATTAATGTCCAGATCGCCAGTTGACCCGGCTAATTTGCCAGCCTGTTCATTATCATGGATACCAGAGTGGCCTGGTACCCATGTTGGCTTGATTGATTTGTTGGCACCATGTAACTTACGAATGATATTACCCAGCAGTTCATTTTTAGTGGTTTCTAAGGATTTTATAGCTTTAAGTGAACTTAATGAATCAGAAAAAATAACTGTTCTATCGTGGGTCGTCGATAGTGCAAAATCAATGGCAAAAGTCCAGCAAGAAATATCGATGTATGATTCGGCAGTGTGAACTTTAGTTCACATTCAGTCGACCATACACCCGCACCCACACACTCATCTGTCTTGGAGCCGTCGGTATATATATGAAATAAAAGGGAGATGTTTAATTCGGATCTCTCTGAACCTCTGGCGTACCTCCACCTCCGGCGCCATGGCCTTGGCTGATAGATGCCAGGCTTCCATGATAGAAAAGTTGGGAGATTCCCATGGCGCTATGTTTAATTGACCCAGGGTATCGATGTTAGAGAGATCTATACCGACTTTCTCGACGAGGTCGTGGAGTCGCGTGGCAAAGGGCTTAGTGCCTCCATTGCCATTGGGGTGGCTCGGGTCTCGAGCCACCTTTGCGGCATAGGTTAATGCTAACTGGCCGTGTCTGAGACGGAAGGGAGGTACTCCTGACTCCACCTCAAGACGCTCGATCCGAGTGCATTTTTGGGCTCCAATACACACACGCAAACAATCATTCTGCACAGCTTCCAAACCTTTCAAACTTGTTTTCGATGCCGAGCCATACACGATTGACCCATAATGTACATTAGACCTAATCAGGGCTTTATATATCATTAGTAAAGACTTTCTATCAGCTCCCCATATATTACCAGAAATACACTTTAATAAATGTAGTGCTCTTTGACATTTCTTATTTAACTGACCAATGTGGTCTTTCCAATTGAGGCTACTATCAAAGAGTAGACCAAGAAATCTAGCAGAATTTTGAATAGGTATTGGGTGGTTGTCTAGAGTTAGCCTGATGTTCGGCTTCCTCCTATGTGAAAAAATTACCCCAATACTCTTTCTTGTGGAAAACTTAAAACCCCACTGGATGCCCCAGTTATGAATCATATCCAGTGAGTACTTAAGATTTCGAGGGGGAGCTTGTAAGATGTCATTAATCATGGTGACAAGACGCTTCCTTGTGGGACCCCGTTTGCCTGGACAAAAATGTCCGAAAAAGTGACATTGTTAGAAAACAATTTGATTGCAAAAGTTCAGTCAGAAATGAAATTTTGAATAAAACAAGGCATGTTTCCACGTAATCCAAAAGCACAAAGTTTTCTGAGTAGGCCATATCGCCATGTCATGTCGTAGGCTTTTTCTATATCTAAAAATACTGAAATCAAATGATATTTTTTTGGCAGTTGCCTCTTGAATATATGACTGTCCAGTTTTACTAGTTGATCGAGAATTTGGAATTCAAAACATGCATTAGCCTACTGTTAACAATTCAAAATGAGAATGTGTGGGCGAAGTGCCATGAGTTTGGCCTTTGGGCCTCTCTACCCAGGGATCAAAGCCCACAAGGGCTACCCTAGTGCAGTAGAGAGCTGCGGGTCTGAGGTGGGGTGCTAACTACGCCAACTGTAGCCTCGTGTCACCTGCAAAAGCAAGAGCACTGAATGTGCTGGCAAAGCACTATAAAGTGCGAAAGGATCTGTAATTACAGGTTTTACCTTATTTCAGTTACTTTTGAAAACACAGAAGCAACAATGCGAGACTAGAGGCCCCGGGGTCCAGGGTAGCTCTTGTGGCACAAGACTTAGTATTTATTGCTGCTGCGTTATGAACAAGGTGTTTCCTCATCAGAGTTTCATACACGAGTGTTACGTATTGTAGAAGTAGTGTAGATATAGATGTAGATCACGGACTAGTGGGAAAGGTAAGTCAAAAGGACATAAAAAAAAAAAAAAACACAGACAAACAGGAAAACAGCAAAGCCACGCCATCTTGCAGGGCGGAGGAGTCCGTTGATTTTCTTTACAGGAAAACAGGCTGCTGGATGACCCGTCTGAATCCAGGGGAAATTCACTACAATTATAACTACCTGCTAAATACCTACATTGAGTAAGAATGTGTGAAGTACTTTGGCATTATTTGAATGATGTTTGTAAGACATGTACTGAGAAGAGGAAATATGAGGGCCTAGGCTTAACAGGAAGAATCCCAGATTGCAGAGTAATAGGCAGCCAAAGGGAGAAGTACATGGATGGAATAAGAATAGTAGAAGGTAGTAGCAAAGCTGCACATATACTACAAATGACAAGAGACAGGGAGGTGTGGCAATTTATGG